>NW_007259746.1:588470-627261 GCF_000164805.1 Carlito syrichta
TGCGGACTATAGTCCGCCCTTCCAACGGTCTGAGGGACAGTGAACTGGCCCCCTGTTTTAAAAGTTTGAGGACCCCTGGATCAGCCGTCACCTACCTGCCTTTTAGAATCATTCGCAAGAGTGATAGAAGCAACATTAATTCCTTCTGCCCAGAAGGAATTAAAGCGTATTTTAGTTGGGAGCAAGCATGGTACAGAGGCTAACAGAATTTCAGAAGTCACTGTTATCCTGTGGCAAGACTGTTTTCCATAGTTATCTATGTTATCATGTCCTGGACCCTGTGTTCTGGTCTCTTCGATGAGCTGTCTCCCTTATGAACTTTTAAATAATGAGATCATAAACCCATTTACGGCAAAGATGAACTCTAAACACATTAGACATAAACACTTTGTGTCTGATGGGACTTTAGAAAGTAAACACACTAGCCCCTGGTACCTAGAGTACAGGCCAAAGAACTGGAGCTTAAGTGTTTGGCTCAGAATTCCTTAGTTAAGTGGGGGCAGAGCTAGGGCAAGGACCAGGTCTGCTCATTCATAATTCTGGGAAATGCTTTTTCCTCCTATCTCCCCACCCAAAAGTAATGGAGTTTTTAAAAATCAAGTTATTAATCTTAGAATTAACTTCATTCAAGACCAATCATCATGAGGAATTCAATTCTGATACAGGAAGTCATATAGACACTATGAAAATAACTCAGTGTCATCAGACAACTTTTGGTGTCGTTTCACTTTCTTCCAAACAAATGAAAAGCAGTACATTTTTACAGGCGTGTTGTCTCTTTGTCTTTCTTTCTGTTATGAGTATGCATTGAAGAGTCAGTACTAACCCATATGGATTATATGTCATATTGAAGAGTCAGTACTAACCCATATGGATTATATGTCATAAGACATATCAGATTGTCTTATCCATGACCTGAATAAAGTACTGTTTTATTGATAACATACATACTTACTCAACATAATGTCCTGGTTACATACACAGAGCCTCCAGCCTTTACCAGGTAGGCTAAGCTGGCCCCCATGCATCAAAACACCATCGGCTGACTGAGGCTGTTCTGCCTTTTGCCAGCCTGGCAGAACCATTGTCCCCTTCCCTCCAGCAAACTCCAGAGCGAACTGGACCTGTGTCCCATGTACAGGACTGTCTCACAGTCCTGTGTCTTCACAGCGTCAGGACACCATGAGCTGGCTGTGTGCTGCCAGTTCTCTAGCTATACCCTGCCTTTTTCAGGGTCAGATTAAAATCTGCCACCCATAATCTGGTATAATATGCCTATGTTTAGCCCCTACCATTGACCTAAGTACAGGGCTCCCTTTACTGAAACTGAAAACTAGAAATGCTCTTGTGTATGGATCAACCATGCAGGCTCTCAGAAGAAAACTTAAAGTCATTTGTCCTTTTGTTTCAGAAGTTAAAAACAGAATCTTCATCTGCAGCAGAGTTGTGTGAATCATTATGGTGATTTTGAAATAGCTTTGCAGTCTCTGAAGCCCCTCAGGCCTGCTGCTTTCCAGCGCTGGGAACTTGGGCATCTCATGTGACCTCCGTGTCTTTATCTGTGAAATAGCAATAAAACCTCACCGGCCAATGTAAAAATTGAAATAATGCCCAGCATGTGGAAAGCAATAAATGGGAGTTGTTAACCTTGACAATTACAGTAATGGTCAATGTGTTTTAACTATTTCAAGTCTTCTTATTGTAAGAATGGGGGAGTTTTGGTCCTGTGCCTTCTTCCCTTTCCTGCCCTCCATTCACGTGGAGACCCAGACTCCTGCAGAGGACTTGAGACAGGTGTTTCCCCAGCTATCTTGCAATTTCCCAGAGAGGTGACCAGCAGGAAGTGAACGCCCGGGAAGACACAGGCCCACTGGCAGGGCCGGGAACCTCTGACCCTGTGAAATCCCCCCGTAAGTCTCAACACTAACTGAGCATCTTGGTGTAGAAGAGCCAGGTTGTTTTTTTGTTTTGTTTTGTTTTTTTCCTCTTTTTTGCCTTACTTTCAAATCTAAGACAAGGACAAGGGAAAAAAGGAAAAAACAAGAAAATCAAGAGGCATTTCCCTTTTACAAAGTTCTCTACCCCATTGCTCAAGAGAAACCCACATTTCTTTAAATGCTTGTTTTTCTGTGGGGGCAAACGCAATTTCTATCTGGTGGAATTACTTTTTAAATGCTATATTTATTATAACTTTATATTTTAAAGTGTTTAAGGTTTAGAAAAGAGAAAACTTAAAATACCCATAATCCTACCAATCAGAATTTATTTTTAACGTTCCTCTATTTTTTGTTATTCTTGATAGTGATAGTAATGATAAATTACTGTTCTATTTTTTCCGTAAACGAATTATTTTTTAAAGACTGGAATTTTATGTTTTATGGCAGTCTTTTTTTACTTGGTTTATTGTGAGCGTTTTCTAACATCAGTATTTTTCTTCAGTATATTATTTCATTACGCGGATGTGTAGCCAGCCAATCCCCTGCTCTTGGGCATTGGAGTTGTTTCAGTTTCTTGATTCAGTGAGGAGTGAGCTGCTGCTTTCCATAAATGACAAGATGTTCGGGGAATGTCTATTGAACCAATGGCTCCAGCACTCGCTGGCTGCAGCCCTTCTTCACAGAGGCTGATTAACCAGAAGTTCTTTTATCTCTGCTCTGGTATTAAGAAAGGTGGAGGCTGTGAAGCCTGGTGGTTTCAGAGGGGTTGCCCCTTTTCCCTATCTCCCCAGGGTTTTCCCCTCTTTAAGCTGAAGAAAAGGTGTTAAGGTGAGGAAGAACTTGGAGGGAAGTGGTGTTAGAAATCAGATTCACTGATAAAACTTTACATAACTGGCATATGTATCTCTATTTTACAGATGAGAAGAATAAGGTTGAAAGAGGTCATTTGTCCAAGACTGCACAGCTTATTAGAGAACCAGTTTGACTCATGGCCATGTTTATAAACTCCCTACCATGCACTTCTAAAAACTTATGGATATAAGTTCATTCTTTTCTTTTCTGTGGGAAATTTGCTGTCAGTCTTCTAAGATAGTATCTTATCTGCCCCCTAAGAATAAAAAAGTCCCCTCCTGACTGTGCAAGAATTTCTTCTACCTACAGGGTTCCTCAGTTGGCTAGCTCTTTGCCTGAAGAACATATCCTCATTCTTGGATGTAGGATCAGACACTTCAGCTTTTCCTCCTACATATCTACTTATTTTCTTCAGGAAGTGACCTCACTGTCCAATGGAAGGTCAAACCCATAGAAGGAAGTTCTTATAAGCCCTGTATCAATGTAAGAACATCACACATACTTGTTTTTTTAGCTTTGGGGATTTGTGAAATATGACACTATATATAGCAATAAGCTGTTTTTCTGGTTAGGCTTATAAACTGGTTCTGAAGGAAGTTCTCAAAGAAGTTTTTCAGAATTGTTCAAAGCCACGAGGCATCATTGAAATGGGTATACACCTTCCTAATATGACACCTTATTTGGAAGTGAAGTTTCTTGGATTGTCGTGTTAAAGCCTCTTTACACAATCTAATCAAATCAGTTTCAATATAGGTTGATGTCTTAAAACACTTTTTTCCATCCTCCTTATCCCACTCACACACACATCACACCCTATAGGCTACCAACACTCTAAACCAAACTACCATCGCCTGTTGCCTGCATTTTCTCCAGGGCCTCCAAATTCTCCCCAAATCCACTTGGGCTCTTTTGGCAGTGGGGGTTCTATTGGTAGAATATCTGTTGTTGTGTTGCAGGTAGCCCCTACCTTAGATCAGTGGCTTCCCATTGACTTTCTTTCCTTCTCCCTTTGGTCACTATGCCTTTACACCTGTGTTTTCCCACCTAGAATGATATTTTCTTCCCTCTTCCCTCACCACTTCCTGCCCCCTTGGTCTAATGCTAATGATAGCTTGAGAGCTATCGTTTCTAGAGCCACTTCCAGGTGATATATATATGTATATTTTTTTGAATAGGAGTCTCACTCTGTCACCCAGGCTGGAGTGCAGGGGCACACTCACCGCCACCCTAGTGTTGACCTGCTGGGCTCCAGTGATCCTTCCGTCTCAGCCTTCCAAGTAGCCGGAATTACAGGCACATGCTACCACACATGGCTAATTTTTGAATTATTGTAGAGACGAGGTCTCACCAAGTTGCCTGAGCTGGTCTCAAGCCCGCAGGCTCAGGCAACCCTCTCGCCTCAGCCTCCTAAAGTGCTGGGATTAAGCTGAGACACTGAGTGCAGCCTAAGTGATATTTTATGTCTAGAGAGGAGTGACTTTTCCTGTAGATCTGTGACTCCAGCATGAGTGCATCAGAGTTCTTCATGTTTTCTCTTTGAATCCTCACAGAATCCTTATAAAATAAATTTAGGAAATAGCATGTCTGGCAACATCAGTTGAGCGGTCATTTTCCCAAGAAAACTTGATCCCGCCTGGATCATACCTCCTAGGTCAATTACATGTTGTCAAGGCACCATGCATCTCTTTTTTATAGAACTTTACATGAATGAACTTACATTTTGTATTATCTGTCTCTCCATTGGTCTGCAAGCTCCCCCAATTACATGAGCCCTGCTGCTTTGGTCTACCAGTGGTCAACACTGAATGACTTAAAATATAGATTAAATTTCCTCCAACTTATTTTCCTAAATAGTACTATATATGCACTTACACAAATAAATAAGCACACGTCTTTTTAAAAAAACTGTTATGCATTCAGACCCTAGAAGTTTGTTAAGCTTAAGATAAAATGTGATGTATATAAACTTATAAGAAGAATGGAAATTTTATGTGTAGATTCGGAATATTAGCTCTGAAAGAAACTGATAAATCATACAATTCAGCACCCTTATTTTACATCTCGGAAAATAGAGGCCCAAAGTGTGTGGGAGACTCGCTTAACTACAAAAGTAGTGAAAGCACAGTGAGGTTACAAACGCAGGTAAAGCACTGAGTGAGAATGAAGTTTCTTAGGTATAGGGTGAAACCATCCCTGTTGATTTGTTCTTGTTTTCTTCCAGAGAAAAACAGACACAGCATGCAACTGGGAGGCCTTCCTAGAGCAGCAAAAGGCTGGTCCTAGCAGATAAGATTCCAGGGGCTGCACTAGGTAGAGAAAGGCATGTGATGACTTAGGCAAAATAAGTGCCAGGCCACAGATGCTGCCAGTGGAGATAACATGAAGCCTAAGGGTGTTGAAAAATACACAGCAGGGAAAACACTTAAAGAAATCTAAAACAGTTTAAAAATCACAACTGAGAATAAAAGAAGTTGAAGATGAAATCATCTTAAGCTTCTAAACAAAGCTCCTCTATGTAAAATAACTTTTCCTTGAGCATAAGTTTGTGGCAGCCACCTGGGGTTGTAGCACCCCTTAAACAGACTGGACTTTGCTGGTCTTGAGACTGTCGTTTCTGGAGCCACTTCCAGGTGCTATTTGATGACTAGAGAAGAGCGAATTTTCCTGTAGATCTGTGACTCCAACATGAGTGCATCAGAATTCTTTATGTTTTCCATTTGAATCCTCACAGAATCCTTATAAAATAAATTCAGGACATAGCGTGACTGGCTTCATTTATTAGTAAGTTTTCCAGTAAGAAATAATCCCCCTACTGGGAATATACCCTGAAGAACACAAATCACTCTATAAAAAAGATACCTGCACACGTATGTTTATTGCAGCGTTGTTCACAATAGCAAGAATCTGGAAACAACCATGCTGCCCATCAAAAGAGGACTGGATTTTAAAAATGTGGTACATATACACGATGGAATACTACGCAGCCATAAAAAAGAACAAAATCATGAATTTCGCAGCAACATGGATGGAACTAGAGTCTATAATTCTGAGTGACCTCTCACAGAAACAAAGATCCGAATATCGCATGTTCTCACTCATATAATGGACCCTGAACATCCAATTAATACTATAAGAAAATGACTGACGGTACTGGGAAACTATGGGGGGGAGGGGGATGGGATTAACAGTAGCAAATATCTGTCGGGGGATGGGAAAACACCTCTTCTCAACAGGGTGCCTGAATGAAACGTAATTGTACACCTAACCCTTAACTGTACCCCACAAAACCATAATAAAAAATACTGATTAATAAAAAAAAAATTAGCCTCTTAAAAAAAAAAAAAGAAAGAAAGAATGAGAATAAGTAATTCTTTACTGGTCTGTATCAACTACTAAATTTTGGTCTCTTCATGCCAGGTGAGTGTCCTAGTTAGTCTTTATGTTATTACTCTGTGAGGTCTCAGATACGAGGAATCAATAAGTTACTGTTTACAACCAGAAGATAAAAAATCAGAAAGGGCAGAAAAGTTACTCTCATGTTTGGTGTTCTGTTTACTAGTTAGGATTTATAAAGTAAGTAATGGCAAGGGCTTCAAAGCTTGATGATTCTAAGATGACATGTTGAAATTTAGCTGTTATGATTGATAATCACTCAGTGACAGTTGAAGCAAAGAACTATAATACCAAGTGACATACACTTCTTCATTCTCAAAATACCAAGCAAGCATATAAAGGCCACGTATCTATGTCTTGCTAGAGTTTCCCTTCTGTAGAGAATTATTTTTAGAACCAATAGGAAAGGACCTGTGTTCTCAACTCCAAACCCAATTATACAAGGTGGGGAGAGCTCCCAAAAACCCAGAACTATCTTTTAGAGGGTGAGCCCCTTGTAGTACAGGCTTCCCCTACTAGGTAAGTGTTCTAGGAACCTACTGGCATCAGTGTCCCAGCCAGCATTATTGTGAGAGGCTGTGATTGGCTTCAGTTAATTTTGGGGGGAGATTCCTTCAAGGAGTTTGCCCATTTCATGACAGGTGATTTATGAGCACACTTGCCCTCACCGCGCTGAGTGTTCAGCAGTTTTTGACCCAAAACTGCATGACTGCATGCCCACCCTCCCTATTCACTCAATATCATCCCAAGCCACTTTTTTTTGTTTCCCTAAATGAAAAAAAGTCCTCAAAGGGAAACGTTTTGCTGATGTGGAAGATATGAAACAAAAAATGGCAGAAGCACTAAAAAGCATCAAAACTGATGAGTTCAAAAACTGTTTTGAGCAGTAGAGAAAGTGTCTTGATAAGTGTATTGCATCAAATGGAGAGTACTATGAAGGTGACTGAAATTTAAACAGGTAAAAATAAATATGCAATTTTTAAGTAAATAAATTCCAGGGTTTTTTGGGCCCCACCTTGAATATTAGGTAAAATGAGAATAGTCCAACCTTTAACAAAATATTATGGAAAATGTTTTTATTTTTATTTCAAAAGAGGTGAGTTTAGAGTATGCATACTCCTCTTTTTTCTAAACTCATCTATTTTTATGCTCTGTGGCATGGCATCTCCAACTTCTCTAAAAATGGGGACAATGAAGAGGAAGAATGGAAGAAAAGTAAACCCTTCAGAAATGTCCTGGGTCTGGTCTCAACCAGCAAATCAAACCAATAAGTAACCGGTTATTCACGAAATGCGCCCTAATGCTTAAGAGCTTGTGTTAGAAACTTTGAAGGAAGTCCATTACTATCTTTAGCGCTTACCATAACAAGTCACTGTGCCAGGTACAAGAAATATAAACATAAACACTGTCCCTGTCCTCAAGGAGCACAAACCGGTAAGGAAGAGACCAACTCAAGTTTTTTGTGTTTTTTTTTTTTTGAGTTGGAGTCTCACTCTGTCGCCAGACTGGAGTGCAGTGGCCGCTCCTGGCCACTGCAGCCTTGACTTGCTGGGCTCCGGCAATCCTTCCACCTCAGCCTTCCAAGTAGCGAGAATTACAGGCATGCGCTACCGCGCCTGGCTGATTTTTTGATTTATTGTAGAGATGAGGTCTCACTGCCCAGGCGGGTCTCGAACCCGCGGGCTCAGGCAATCCACTCACCTCAGCCTCCCAAAGGCGGGATTACAGGCTGAGCCACCGAGCCCGGCTCCAACTCAAGTATTAATTACAGCCCAACAAATCTAAGTGCAAGCACAGTAGTTAAGGGCTTGCAGAGTATTTGGGAGTACTTAAGTGTGTGTAGTGGAGAGGAGCTGGAGGTGAGAAGTTGGTAGGCATGCCAGAAGCTTAGTTACTGGAGGGAAGAGGTGAAATCTCAGCAATGCTTAAAAAGGAGAATTCCAGTCAGAATTGCACAGTAGGTTTCTACTTTAAACATGTAACAGCGTTAAGTAACATAATTTATTGTGTTATTGTAGGGTTCACAAATAAGATGAATATCTCGGTGGACCAATAACAGAACAGAAACACAGAACCAGAGGTCACTGTAGAGGCTGCTAGTTCCATGCGACCTGGTAGGATGGTCCAACAGGTGCAAGAAGGTGTTTGCCTAGGAGATGGGGCTTCCTCTCCTGACAGGCTGGGGTCTGCAACAGCTGCCATTACTGCCTGGGGCAATGGCTTACCCCCACTGGCAATAGGGGAGAGCTCAAGGATGCAGACACGGCTTTCCACCAGGAACTGGCCTGGAAGAAGCAGTGGAGAAACTGAAGACTCTGGAGATGAGGTGCTGGAAACCCGGTGGTGTCAAATGAGCCAGGAGACCAATCGCTTTGGGCTCAGCCTCCAAAAGTGGCCCATTTTGGACAACAGTTTTAAAGAAATATGTTGACATGAATATAAAGGGAACTGTGTGACCATGGAGAAAGTTGGTCAAGGTGAAGATCCCAGTCAAGTAGCAGTGTGTACTTCTTTGCCTGACCCTAGCCACAGACTAAATCCTGTGTTAGAACCTCCCCGTGCCTTTTATAGGAAGAGTGGGATTTGAGCACAGTAACTATTCTTTGCTGATTCTCCAAGACTGGCTCGTTTGAAAGACTCTATTCATTTTTTCTCTAAAGAGACATGCATTTTTTTCAGCTCAAATGCCCTCATTTGTTGATATTTTCTAATATCGTCTATCGCTACAGGTATAGAGAGGCGAAATGAAGATAGTCTTGACAAGGAGCAGACGAGACGTGAAAAGGGAGCCTGAGTCATGCAGGTGTGGTCCAGATTCTTGTGAATTGTCCAAAGGAGCACCTTCCTAGGGTCCAAAGAAGGTTGAAAGAAAATGCAGGCAGTGAGATAACTAGGAAGACCAGGAGACCACAGAGGTGACGCTAACTCTAGTGAACTCACTGTGGTGCAGGGTTTACCACTCAATTTTGTAGACTTAGAAACTCAGTCCACCATTTTATATACTATAAAAGGCAATGATTCTCTTGTTTCCAGGATTTTGGGGATGCATCTCTTTGATGTTCCATGAATCACCAAATAGAAACTCACTACTCCAATCATCATAAACATTGATGATTATTATTAAAAAGTGACTGGGTGCTCAGGAATTATTCCCCCCTCCAAAAAAACCCCTCTAATCAGCCACTCTTATAATTTACTGTTGTTGAACCAAATGAAAATATTTCAATTTCATATCTGTCATCTATTTGTACAAACATACCTCATTTCATTGTGCTACACTTCATTGTGCTTCCCTGATACTGCATTCTTACAAATTGAAGCTTTGTGGCTACCTTGTGTCAAGCAAGTCTGTTGATGACATTTTTCCAACCCTGGGATCACTTTGTATCTCCGTGTTTGGTAATTTTCAAAATATTTCAAGCTTTTTCATTATCATTATGTCTGTTACGGTGATCTGTGATCAGTGATCTTTGATGTTACCATTGTAATTGTTTGGAGGTGCCACAAGCCACACCCATATACAAAGGCAAACATAATCAATACGTGGTGTGTATGTTCTAACAGCTTCACCAACCAGCCACTCCCCCATCTCTCTCTTCCTCTCCTTAGGTATCCCTATTTTCCGAAACACAATAATGGAATTAAGCCTATTAATAACCTACATGACCTCTAAGTGTTCAAGCAAAATGAAGAGCCTCACTGCATGTCACAGTGCCCAGGATGTTGCTGTGTCTTGTGACTGGTGGAATTGGCCTTAATCATTTGACTAAGGTGGTTCCACCATGTTTCTCTCCTGGAAAACCTTCCTCTTTGTAATTGAAACCTTGGGGGAGATATTTTGAAACAATGCAAAACTTATCTCCCCTCAAACTTTCACCCACTAATTTAGCATTGATTGATGGAGGGTGTCTGCATCAGTTGTTACTGTGGTATTTAGTGATGATTTTTGGGGTTTTTTTTTCTTTCCTTTTGCCCTTATTAATTCAAATTCTACCATAAGGAAGAGCTGTCCCATCACCCCCATTTATTTATTTAACCAATTATTTATATCAGTATGGACTTGCAGATGCTTATATTTTATGGATTATAATCCAATACTATACAGCTGACCCTTGAACAACATGAGGGTTAAAGGCACCAACACCCCATGCAGCTGAAATTTTGAGTATAGTTTTTGACCCCCCCTAAAAACTTAACTACCAATAGCCTCCTCTTTGCCAAAAAACCTTCCCAACAACATACATTGTCTATTAACATATATTTTGTATGTTATATGTATTTTTTTTTTTTTGGAGTTGGCGTCTCACTCTTTTGTCCAAGCTAGAGTGCAGTGGCACACTCACAGCCACCACAGTCATGACCTGCTGAGCTCAGGTGGTCCTTCTGTCTCAGCCTTCCAAGTAGCTAGATCTTCAGGCATGCACTGCCACACCCAGCTAATTTTTTTATTTATTGTAGAGATGATCTGTCACCAGGTTGCCCATGCTGGTCTCAAACTCATGGGCTTAGGCAATTCTCTCACTTTAGCCTCCCAAAGCTCTGGGATTATAAATGTGAGCCACCATGCCCAGTCCTATATGTGTTTTATACTGTATTCTAATGATAAAGTAAGCTGGAGAAAAGAACATGTTATTAAGAAAATCCCAAGGAAGAGAAAACATATTTACTGTTCATTAGGTGGAAGTGGATTGTCATAAAGGCCTTTGTCCTTTGACCTTCATGTTGAATAGACTGAGGAGGAGAAGGAGAGTTTGGCATGTTGTTTCAGGATGGCAGAGCCAGAAGAAAATCTACATGTACGTAGACCTGCACGGTTCAATCCCATGTTGTCCAAGGCGCCACTATGTTTATTTTGCTGCTCTGGTTGCTACAGTTCTGGCAATTAGGAGCTCCTCCCGGTGGCTGCTGTGTTTTTCTTTGCTTTGTGTTGCTTCTCAGAGCATTTTTCTCACTGTCTGGTGCCACAAGGACTTCCAAGCTCATCTTGTGTATTTCTTAGCCCTGGAATCAACCAGGTCTCCAGGGAACGCTGATCCCTTTTATTGCAGAATGGTGTTTAGAAATCAAGATCTGAGCATTAGGTGTGAAATTGCCTGTCATTTTTGACAGTCGCATGTTGGTGGGAGTGTGGAGTAGTGAGCATCTAGGACTTGGTGAGTTCAATTTGGAAGACAAGTTGGCATTCACTGGTAAGTTGTAGGTGAGGACACTTTATGAACTAGTAGTTTCGTTCCTGGATGAACACTTTAGAGACCTGTCTCCCTATGTGCAACAAGAGTCATCTAAGCTTTGTGCATAACAGCACAGAACCAAAAATCCCCCAAACACCCACAAGCAACGGAACAGATGAGTCAAACGGAAACTCTAAAGCAGGGAGGATGACTGAAGCTCAGCTGCACATCAGCATGGATGAATCTCAGGTGCATAATTCTAAGCAGCAAAAGGACGCATGCAGTGGTTCCGTCCATGTTAAGTCAACAATATGCCAGAGGACACCGTATGTCTGCCATGCATCTATCTGTGGGGATGCCTAAGTGGTAACATAGAATTTGAACAGAGGGTACCATAACCCCAAAATCCAGGATACAGGTCGGATGGGGAAGGCAGTTGGGCTTCAGAGGTATAGGTGATACTGCATTTCTTAGCTGAATGGTGGGGCAATGGGCACTCATTTTTGTTTAGATCATACATACATGTGTGTGAAACACTGTATATGGAAGGAAAAGAAGAAAAAGTGGGGAGACCAAGGAAGGGAGAGAAAATAGAAAGAAGAACGGAAGAAAAAGGGGAGGGAAGCACACAGGAAGGGAGAGAAGAGGAAAGAAAATCGAGAGAGCACGTCTAATCATGATGCTTAAGATCTGGTATGGCAGTTCAGACACTGACACTAAAGGTCTGTGGGCCTTTTGATGAGTTATTAAACTCTCTGAGCCTCAGTTTTCACACCTGTTAAATGGGACCAATGCACTCTGCCCTGTACTTCACAGTGTTATTGTGAGGACAGAATGAAGTGTTTATACCTATATAATATCACTTCAAAAAAGTAATAAAGGGTCCTAAAATATACATCAAAAAGAAAATTAGTTCCCCAAATTATTACCCAGCTTCCTAAAGCCAGACCTGATATATGTCTCAACATTTATGTACAGTTTCATACTGTCATGACTTATGTCCCGCTGTCTCCTTTCTCAACCTATAAAGAAGAAAGCAGATATTCTGCTATGCCTTGCAAGGTTAGTTGCTCTTCTGACAGTCTTAAGAGAGTGACTTACCCAGGACATTCTAAACTTGCAAGCTGCAGAATTCGAGGACTTTTCTCGTTTTGGAAGGGCAATGTTGGTCTGCTCTCTGGTGGCCAGAGAAGAAAGCACAGGTGAGGGGGATGTCAATTGGGTCTCAGTTTCCAAAAACGCAATCATAATCAAGATAAGAGTTGCCATACTCTATGTACCAGGGTCACGCTAACTACTGGATACTCCTTATCTCACTTAATTCCCACAACAATCCTGATAGCCAAGATTTTCAGGTAAGAATGCAGGGCATCAGAAAGTTGATGTCAGTGACCCACAGTCACTGAGTGAGTGACCAAGCCCACGCTTAGCATCTAACCCAAATGTCTGCTGGACAATGGGATCTGGCAGATACTGATGCACACAATACCTTCATTTTCTCCCTGTCCTCTGACATCTGCTCTAATTACTGGCCTTGATCTTTTGCTCTGTTTAACCTTTTTTTTTTTTTGAGTCAGAGTCTCACTCAGTTGCCCAAGCTGGAGTGCAGTGGCGCACATATGGCCACCACAGCCTCGACCTGCTGGGCTCAGGTGATCCTTCTGCCTCAGCTTCCCAGGAGAGCACCACCATGCTCAGCTAATTTTTTTATTTATTACAGAGATGAGGTCTTGCCAAGTTGTCCAGGCTGTTGTTGAACCCCTGGGCTCAGGGAATCCTTTCACCTCTGCCTCCCAAATTGCTGGGATTACAGGCATAGCCGGCCTGTTTTACAGTTTTATTCTACTAATAAAATGTATTGCTTGATAATTTTGTAGTATGTAAATGTACAGTTTAGTATTTAGCTATCCTTTAATTTTTTAAATAAAAGCCTACTTGGGGCATAGTGTATTTTAAAAATCTACTGTTAGATTCATTTGTCATATATTTTATTTAGAATTTTTCATCTATTTATTTTTGAAAGGCTGGTGTATAATTTTGAATGATTATTATTTGCTAGATTTTAGTTCCAAGTTATTCTAACCTTGTAAGATATATAGGGAAATTTCCTCTTCATTTTTTATTTTTGATGCTTTGGCATAATTTTAATATCATAAATTACCTGTCCTCTGCATAATTGATGAGATTTTCTTGCTCAGTCATTCAAGCCTGGAGACATTGTATAGGGTAGCTGTTTTCCCATGCTTCTCACCCCTTACCCCACCCCTGACTTCTGATGCCACCTGATCTATTCAGGTTTCCTCGCTCTTCTTGAGTCTGTTGCCTGTATGTAATCATTCATTTCATCTAGATTTTCAAGTTTATGGCACCAACATTTTATGATGTGTTCTCTTATAATTTTTAAGTATGTTTTGATTTTACTTAAAACTCTTTTGTATTTAGGTTGTTGGCATTTTTTATGGCCATGATAACCTCCTGGCTCCACAGTCACTGTCACTGCTTTTTCTCTGTGTATCTAGTCTTTTTTTAAAAAAATAATTCTCTGCATCCATCGGTGGGTCAAAGGCACCTATGTAATGCCTTAACTGACAAACCCCATGCATCAAAGAAGGCTGCTGGAGTAGTGAAGCCATTATAGTCTCTTCCTAGCAAGGATATGGAGAAATTGGAATCTTTGTACATTACTGGTGGGAGATTAAAATGGGACAGTCATTATGGAAAACAGTGATTTAGTGATTCTTCAAAAAGTTAAACATAGAATTGCCCTATGAACCAGCAATTCCACTCCTAATTATATACCTCAAAGAATTGAAAACGGGAATTCAAATCAATATTTGTACACAAACATTCATAACAGCACTACTCACCATAGCCAAAAGGTGGAAACAGCCTAAATGTCCATCAGTGGATGAATAGATCAAAAATTGTAGTATATTCACACAATGTAATGCTATTCAGCCACAATAAGGAATGAAGAACTGATGTTGCTCAACTTGAATAGACCTAAAAACGGTTATGATGATTGGAAGAGCTAGACACAAAAGGTCACATAGTGTATGATTCCAGAACAGATAAATCCATAGAAACACGTAGCAGATTACTGGCTTCCGGAGGCTGGAGGAAGGGAGGAATGGAAAGAGATTGCTTAATGAATATGTACTTTCCTCTTGGGGTGATGGAAATGTGCTAGAACTAGATAGTGATGCTGCACATCACTATCTGCACATCACTGGGAGTGTACCAAATGCCACTGAGCTGTGCACTTTATATTATTAAATGGTGTGGCTATGTTATGTGAAAGTCACCACATTTTACAGAGTTCACAGATGCAAAGAAATGAGCAAACATGTAGGTAAATTCAGGCATTGTATATCATGATAATAGAGAATGATAATAATATCTCATTTGTGTGACTTTAACAATAAGTATTGAAATTGTGGACAACACAGACATGTGAGTTGAGAAAAGGGTAATCAGAATCAAAGCATTTTAAAGTTCCTGTGAGGACCTACGAGGCCTGTCAGCTCTTCAGTGCTTTTTGACTTTCCACAGCAAGAAATACTTCACATTTCCACCAGTGTACTCAAATGTGTACTTGATTGAAGAGGGATTTTGTAAACCAGTACTTGCCCTAACTTGGTGTTGTTTACTGGTATTTCCTAATCTAGTTAAATTTATTTTTAAGATGCTGATTGTGGCCATTAAGTTGATTTTGTAACTCACGAATAGATTGTAACCCATGGCTTGAAAGTCACTGGTGTGGAGAGCGTGTGGTGGCAGCAACAGAAAGAAGAGTTCGGTGTCTACTGTCCTGCAAGCAAGCATAGGCAGGTGACAGGTTGGCTGTATTTCTCAAAACCCTTTGAAGATGCCATTCTGTTCCCACACTGTAATCTCCATGGGGCAAGAGACCCTTCCTACCCGTGCACTGAACATCTGTAGCCAGTTCCACATTCATGTGGCGCTCTGTGAACTGCCAGGATAAAGTTCTCTTAACTTACTGAGGATTCAGCTCATGGCAACCATTCTGGATTCACTCACATTGTAATACCCTACTTCAATTTGAAGAAATAGGTGTGAGTTGTGGTCTTACCCCTTGTCACCTTGGACAAGTCGCTTCATTTCTCTTGGTTTCAGTCCCTCATTTGTAAAATTAGAGGGAGTTACCTTACTAAAAAGAAATCTCTAATTCACCCTAACAAGTCTACACAATGCCCCAGTTTCACACAGACACACACACACAAACGCACTGCACTAAGATGAAAAGAATTTAATGTAAATTAGTGTTGAAACACCCACAGCATTGGCTTCACCTGTTTTAATGTAAGAAGTGATGTGAAGTGACGAGTAGGATGATTTATGGAGCACATTTCTCATTTACTGTCAGACAAACTTTTTGACATGTAAGACATTTATAGTGGTGGTGTTAGTTGTGCCTTGGGTGTGGTATAGTTTAGTTACTGCAGCCCAGGAGCTTTACCATATTAAGAGAGGGGATCATCCCCAGGTGAGCCTGCACCATTGAACATGGCCCTGCTTCATGGCAGCTGACGGCTTGCATCTAAATGCTAATACCCATCGTTGCCAGGTTTCTCAAGTAACCGTATTTGGCAAGTTATGTTTCTACTTGACATGTAAACATCTGTTTTTCCCACCACAGTTAGAATCTGATGTTAGCCAGTCACTGAACCATCATGCTCCTGAGTAGATGTGACTAAGAGATGTGGTGTTTCCAGCTCACCACTGTCTGGGAAGATTCCTGCGAGATGAAAGAGTGGAAAAAACACTTCTGCTCCAGCCACACTGAGCTATTTCCAGTTTCCTGAAAGCCTTTTTGTTATTGTTGCTCATTGTCTTTATTAAGTGTGTGTGTGTGTGTGTGTGTGTGTGTGTGTGTAAAATTTCAAACACAAATAAGCAGAATGAACACCACTTACCACTCAACTTCAGCCATTACCAATATTCTGGCTCTCTTGTTTTATCTGTACCCCCACTCCCCAACCCTTCCATTGAATTGTTACTATTTTTACAGTTTTTAAGGTAAAATTTGCATACGTTGACATGCAGAAGTCTTAAAGGAACAATCTGGACACCTGGATGCAGCTATGCACCCATACCCTTCCTACATTTCTGTCTCAGAAGAAAAGTCCTCTCTTGGAAGCAACCTCTAGGCCCTAGAAGGCACTGATGTTTTCACCTTAGAATAGTCCTACTGGTCCTAGAACTTTATATAAGTGGAAGTATACAATACACACTCTTTCATATCCAGCTTCTTTGCTCAGCATTACACTTACTCATTCATGTTGTTGCATGCCATGAGTAAAGAAATGCATTCCTTTGTATTGCTAAGTACTAATATATCACAGCTTGTTTACCCATTCTCTTGTTGATGTACAACTGGGTTTTCTGTTTTTGTTTTTGTTTTTGTTTTGGAGACAGGGTTTCCCTCTGTTGCCCAGGCTGGAGTGCAGTGGCATGATCACAGCTCACCGCAGTCTCAACCTCCTGGGCCAAGCAATTCTCCCACCTGAGCCTACCAAAGTGCTGGGATGTGAGCCACCTCACTTGTCCTGTTTTCCATTTTGACAACTATGAACAAAGCTTCTGTGAACATTCCTTTACAAGTCCTTTTGCGAACATATATTTTTACTTATCTTGGATAATTACCTATGACTGCAATTGCTGGATCAGAAGGTCAATGTGTATAACTTTATTAGAAGCTGCCAAACTTTTTGTCAAAGTGATGTCATTTTACACTTACTTCAACAATATGTGTGAGTTCTAATGATTCCACATCCTTATCAGTACTTCACTGTCAGTTCTGAATTTTAATGACTCTCGTGAACATGAAGTCATATAACATTAGGAGGTTCACCACTTTACACTCAATTTGGACTCAAGTTTTCCATTTACAAAATAGAGCAATAAAACTTAGAAGTCAAGGGAGATAGTGTATTTGAAAGTGCTTTGTAAAGTGTTAAGACATGATCGATACAAGATATTCTTGACAGAAGCTGGGGTACAAGATACCATGCCACACAGTGCTTTGTGTATCAGTGTAGACTGAAAAGCATCAGGTCAGCATCAAAACACATCACTTATTAAACCACTTCCTATTGTATTGTTTTTTTCCTTGAAAGTTACATCTAGAAAGATAAATTTAGGTGATGAATTAGCTGAAACCCCCTTGACCAAGTCTTCTAATCCCACATTCTCATCACCTACAAGGCATCCAATGAATGTTAAGTTAAGCAATGGGGTATTCAGTTACACATTTCACTTAAGTACATGAACGGAGCTCTTACTGTTCTTGTAAAGTACTCATGACTCTTCTGAGGAGACACGTGAGCAATACATCTTCAGACATCATCCGTCTTGGGCCCGTTATGCTCAGGCAATGCTGCAGAGGCTTCCACAGACACCTCCACTCCCTCCAACAGCTACGATCTTTCCATATTTTCAAGATTTAGCTAAGGAATTACATTTGTTGACTGTCAACAAAAACATAGCAACCACATAAAGATACTTTATCTGAAGCAAAATATTATGCTCCTTGTGGATTTTTTTTCTTTTTGTAATTGGCATTTATGGGGCCTTTTTGTCCTCACTTTATCAGAAGGAATCCTTCTCCCGGGGAAGTGGAGAGCAAGGAAGTCAGCTTAAAGGCTACATTGAATCAGCTCTCCAGAGTTAACATGGACCAGGTCGCCTTGTAGCTCCCTGGAACTGTAGGATGGGGGTTACCCCCTGTTCCTGTACCCACCCTCATTTCCCAGTGTAGGAAAAACAAGTAGCCCAAGTCTTAGTTGTTCGTTTCCTTTGATGTTAGGAGGTACAAAAAGCTTGTAACCTGACATTTGAGGGGAGACTGGGGCACCATAAAATCTAAAGAGAAAGTTCAATGGGGGACCCCAAAACACCCAGAATTTATTTATTTAAAAAATCGTAGACCAGGCACGGTGGCTCAAGCCTATAATCTCAGCACTTTGGGAGACCAAGGCAAGAGGATTGCCTGAGTGCAGGAGATCAAGACCAGCCTGGGAAACTTGGTGAGATCTCGTCTCTACAATTAAAAAAAAAAATTAGCTGGGCATGGTGGCATGCGTCTATAGTTCCAGCTACCTGGAAGGCTGAGGTGGAAGAATTGCCTGAGCCCAGCAAGTCGAGGCTGCAGTGGCGTGAGCGTGCCACTGCACTCCAGCCTGAGCAACAACAACAAAAAATTGTGTATTTATTCTTACATATGTAAACTTCAGTCACCTTCAAAATACTCTCTGTTTGATGCAATACACTTATCGAGATGCTTTTTCCACTGCTCAAAACAGTTTTTGAACTTGTCAATTTTGATGCCTTTTAATGCTTCTGCCATTTCTTGTTTCACCTCTTCCACACATCAGCAAAACATTTCCCTTTGAGAACTTTTTTCATCCAAGGAAACAAAACAAAAACGTTGCTCAGGGCAAGATTGGGTGAATGGGGAGGGTGGGGCAAGGGGGGCATGGTGTTTTTGATCAAAAACGGCTGAACGCTCAGCATGGTGTGGGCAGGTGCGTTGTCATGGTGGAAGAAGTAGTCACCTGTTTGCTGCAACTTGGGACATTTCTTCTACAAATCGTGTTGTAACCTTCTCAAACTTCTAGATAAAAACTTGGATTAACTGTTTGATCTGGAGGAACAAATTTCCAGTGTACTACAGGGGGCCTGCCCTCAAAAGATAATTCCGGGTTTTGGGGGCCCTCCTTGTACTCTGTGAAAAGTGAATCTGAAGAACAATCAGTACCTCGGCTTCAGTGTTCCCCTTTGAAGGGATCCTCCTTACGGCTGGCTCTCAGCCTGTAGCAAAGTGGGATGGTTAACATTATAGCTCGAGGAAGAACTGCTGTTTTCTTGGAGTCTGCAGGCCGAGTTCCCATGGATTAAAAAGTCACTGCGTTCTGTTGCTGGTCATGCTCTGGAATGCGCCCCTCTGACCTGTTCTCAATGTCTTCTGAGATGATAAGCAGAACCTTCGCTCAGGCCCTCCTTGGCCTGACCTTCAGTGACCGCTGGAGTGGAGAAGTGTGCAGGAATCCTGTGTGGGAGGGAAGACGAGTCACAGTTCCTGCTCTTCTCACCACCTCAGTTGCCTGCCTTCTGGTTTTCTCCCAGGAAGAGGATGCTTCAGTGGTGTGTTTCTCCTCTGCTATGCTCTGACATCAGTGCCTTGAGTGCTCCATGCGTGTCTCCAGGGCATCCGACACTCCAGCACACACGCTGGTCGCTCCCTGGGCCTGAGGGCTTCCTCCAACACAGAAGCATGCTGGGGCCCGATAGGCTGGAATTACCAAGGAGCTGCCACGTCTGGAAGCAGCCCTTCCACTAGCGGTAAATGGGATTTAGTGGCCACATTCTCCAGCTTCCTCCACCCCGGGCAGGCAAGGGCTAGCCCAAGTCGTGCTGTCCACCAGCTCCCAGTGCTGCCCACTAAAAATGAGCCCTGGTTCCCGCCCTGGAACCTTCTCGTTCATACCCCTCCTGGCTTCCATCTCCTCCCTGCTTCTGCCTCTCTCCACCATCAGCACTTCCTGGGATCACCTCCTATGTGAAATGCCAGCACTCAATCCCAGTCTCATGGTCTAGGCTAACTTAAAGCAAATTCACTCATAAAATATTATTAGGATGAACACATTGTCAGTAAATTTTTTAATGCTCTAAATTTCACTTCACATCCAGCTTCCCTAAGATCTAGAATTTTCTTCCTTGAATACAGCTGGCATCATCCCTGAGATATTATTATCAGAGAATTACTTCTAGGTAAAGATCTAATTTAAGGAATAACTCCCAAACCAGGAAAGTATGTCTCACATATCTGCATACAGATGAATTGTCAGCTATTTGATTTCTAAAAGCAAATTGGCATGATGCATAACATTATTTTCTAGCACGTTAAGATACTTCCGTGTATAATAAAAGACATTCTCAACATATTGATGTTTTGGGTTTGCTCACAGACCTTCGCCCATTCTGGACAACAAATGGAAAGCAAGAGTAATTTTGTTGAAGGAGAGAGATGCTGATGATGTTGTGTGTAAGCGTGTACAGGCATGGGAACCCAGGAGTCCCCGTGTCCCCTGCCCTCCACGTTCTCTTTCAAAACATTAACACAACAGCAACTAAAACACTCTGGTGGGTTTCTGGATGTGTTATCGGTTGACAAATTTGGTAAATAACCTCACATAACATTTTTACAGGTTAGGGATCAGAAGATGCTCACAGCACTGAAGCAGTGTCAGAGTGCTGTAGCTTAGGAACCTGATGGCACCAAGGTCCCTTTTGCTTTCCCATCTATTTAGATATTTCTTCCCAAATCTCAATTTCAAACCTGGAGACTGAGGACAGAGCTAAGTATCAAAGCCCTACTCAAAGTGATGACCTCCCAAGGTACTTGACTTCTAGTGCCGCAGATTTATCTCATGATACCTTTAGAGAAAAGCTTGAGGGCCACACAGTGCAAGGCAAATCGACCTACTGGCCTTGTCACAGATTCTCTAATTCACCACTTCTTTTGTAGCTCATTTTGAAAGTGAAGACTTTGTAAATTCTGTTACCGATTTCTTTGTAAGCACTGCGCCTTTCTTGCCCTTCCTGCCCCATGCAGGAGGAAGACTGGGGAGAAGAGACCAGGCACGTGTTCACAGACATCTCTGGTTCGCCTCAGATCCATTCCCTGTTCTTTTGTCACTCTCTTTGTCCCTGGAGCCTGACCCATAGCAACTGTCACCTGATGGGTAGAGAGAGATGTCAGGATGAACAACCATCCCACTCACTCTCTGCTTCTACCAATGGCCTCGTCACTGGGACCATAGCCACTGCTGAGATCCCTGTTTAGCCCCGACTCTGCCTGACCGCTTAGGACAGTGCGTTCCCCTTGGGTGTTCGGGCCCGTTGGAGCTACTGGCTGCTGCTGTCTCTGGGCACCTCAATAGCCCTTGCTGGCCCCCCAGCCCTCCCTGACTCCTGGTCGCTCCGTTAGGAGAAAGCCTCCACACACCCAGCCCATGAGCTCTGTTTCCAGCTGCACCCTGGCATCTACAGCATTTGACCTTCAAGTTCTCAGCAGTCCGATGTCTATGGCCTTTGACCTTCAAGCCCTCAGCTGTTCCTGGTGTCTATGGCCTTTGGCCTTTGGCCTTCAAATTCTCAGCAGTCTGTGGTGCGGTAACAGATTAAGGAGCGCACACTTCTTAGAGCCTGGACTCAGATAAGTACCTGTACACATACAGACATCACATTTCCTCTCTATGCACTCCCGACACTCAGAGGGAAGTCTGATGTAAGAAATGTTTAAAAAATGAATAAATAGAAACAGTTGTGAGACGCACACAATACCATTTGAGCTAGAAGCCTGCAGAAAAATATATTTGCATCTTTTAGGGCTGAGAATGGTATTTTCTGGGAGGTGAAATAGAGCTTGGGAATATATGGCCATCTGTGGAGCTCCTGGGATGCACAGCAGCTATTGCCACAAAAATTCTGTGTCACAAACACCCCAAGACTCAAGACTCAGTCTGGCAGAGCTGTGAGCAACTGGGCGGCTCTGCCGTGTCTTCACCCACCTTGAGCCAGTGGCGGTCAGCACATGCCCTCCTCACGGCAGTGGTGGAGGCACAACCTCTCGAGCACATCTCAAGCCGCTGTCTGCGTCGCGTCTGTCAGAGCAAGTCACACGGCCAGACCCAAAGCCATCCGGTGAGAAGAGGGTATTCCTCTCGCAGAGATGAAAGGGGGAAGGAGCAGCCATTTGTGCCAAGAGTGTACCCAGTGGTCAGCTGCTGAAGAGCCACTCAAGGGTAGACTACAGTGTGTTCAGGGAAAGGCAGGAGTTTTTGTTGAGTTTTTCCTCTCGTTTTCACAATTGAACAAGAATGACTTATGAAAATACCAGGCTAGATCTCTTGGCATCCAGAGACATTCTCCTTTTTTTGTAATGCAGAGATGATATAGCCTTAGAAATAGAGAAATTTTTAGGTTTCAGATATTAAGCACTATAATCAAGAAGATTTCATTATCTGTCCACAATTAAACTGGAATTGCCAGACTTTGAGCCCCGAATCTCACCTGTCCATTTTTATTTTCCTTCAAGTTTCAGTTCCCAAAATAATTACTCTCATTCAGGATCCTGGGGTGAGACTCAACACAGACTGATGAATACGCCAATGAGTCCACAATCTGGGCATCCAAAAGGCAGTCAGAAGGTCCGAAACCAGTACTCCCTTATCCATACAAGGTTTCCTTACTTGGTAACTGATTTGTGCTTTGGCTGAGGTTTATTCAAGAGCCCCTCAATTTGGAAGAGGTTAAAGTGGAAGATTCCAACAGCTTTCACGAACTTAGTATCCACCACATTTTTCTTCTCCTGAGAAGTGGAGGAAAGTGTTTTCTTTATACAGGATTAAAGAGGAACAAAAAACCCTTAGTTATCTTGATTATCTTTGGGGAAGAAAAAACTGTTTTAAAAAAATAGCAAAGAAAATAACAAGCAGATGAACAAGACACCTCCATGATGCTACTAGCATAATGTGTGAACCAGAGTGTCCATAAAATGATGACTGATTTCAACAGGAACTTGAACTTGAGCTTTCACTTCTAGCTTTCCAGCGGCTGTATAGGAATTTGAAGGGGGTAGATACCAGTATGGTTTGCAGTGGTGACAAGCCTAACAGATCAGATGGACTTTAAGAATAAATTGGTTTGAATACATGAAGAAAGAGTATGAGAAAAGTTTGGACTGAGGAATGAACACAGATGTTTAGGGTACAGTGAGACCACCTTGACTTAGATAGGGAATTGGCAGAAATGAGGTGGGAGAGACCGTGCTAGAACACGAGGGTCTTCATAGGCTGAGCTAAATTAGCTGTTATGTGGTGGATGTCAGAAGCTGCTGGAATTCCTTGGTGGGGAGGTTATTTAGGGTAAACATCAGTAGTCGTCACAACAGGCTGGTTTTCACCGTGACTCTTGACCCGCTTTTGACTTGGAGATAGTGATGATCACAGGGGACGATGATTCATGTGTATTTTGACTCCTTTACAAATTCGATTTTAGCCTGAATCATAGAAAGACCCTGCAGTCTTTTTCCATGCTCTTGTGGGCAGCAGCTGCTTGTTTCCATGGGAACACGCCCTTCTTATCTGCCCAAACCTCCTCTGCCCTCAGCTTTTGTTCGCTGTAATGTTTCATCTGCATATTAATACAGACAAGTAGAGCAGAGTCTATTTTTCTTCTACAACTAAGAATTCATTCTGGATATTTTCAAATGCATAAAATTCCAGGTGAACTCCAAGCAAAACACGATGAAAGGAAGACTTTGGATAAACTGTGGAACGATATCATGTAGACCATCTGGTCTAAACACTCGCGCTTTCTGCAGTGACCAGATGAAGGCAAGATGGCTCTGTGTGCCTCTTCAGTGCTCAGTTCTGGAAAGGCTTTGCTGAGCTCCAGTACAAAGTGGGAAGAGCCCGCCTCCCGCAAGTTCAAGAAGCTTGTGGTCCTGGGGATGATGCTGCCCTTTTCATCGGCAAGAAGCAGTTTTCTCCCAGCCATTGGGGCAAAGCAGCAAACACTCACACGCCTCCATCACTCTGCTCTGAACTCTTTGGTCAACAGGACACATTAATTTCCATGCTCCTTTGTTCTTTTTCCCAACTCTAATGGCTTGCAATTCAAAATAGATGAAGCTAAGTCATAGCAGTTGTACGCTTTAGAGAAATTTTGAATTTGGTTTCTGGAGATTTTCGAAGGCATCACTTTCCTTGATTTATACAAAAAGTGTTTATTGAGCTAGGTTCTAGTTTAGGCTGTCTGGTGATTCACACATAAGTAAGTCATGACGCTTCTTCTGGAGTGTTTTAAGTAAGATGGAGACATAAAAACTAAGCTCTAATAGCATTCAATAAGTCTTTTAATAGAGGCACATGGCTCTGTGGGAATGTAGAAGAAAGCATAATTGTTTCTGCGGTTTCAAGGACGTCACAGAGTAGAAAACACCAAGTCTCGCAGATAAGCCAGGACTCCCTGAGTGGGGCAAGGGCACTTGAGGTAAAGAATAGAATGAATACAAGAACCAAGGTGCAGTGTTGGTTGCTATTTCTTTCCTGATGAGATGAGTCAGGACTCAGGGACAAGGGAGTCTCAGAGGCTGCCCTCCCCAAGCTCAGACCTACACCAGCCGAGACTTCAGGACCTCAGGGTCAGGCTGGCAAAGTCACTAGGGTATGGCTTTCTGGGGAACAAAACATCTGCAAACCCTTTTGTGGAAAGGGGAATATGGCCTCAAAATAACTGCAGATTTTCCAGATGAGCAGGAACTGTGTCTTCTGGAGAAGGAGCTATAATCCTCTAATGGGAACTTGTGGGAAACACCCTCAAGTTTCAGGAACTACAAGTGGTCTCAGTGTCCTCTTGCCCCAAGAATGCTCCATTGTCTTTTTCTTGACCATTCGCTTTTCACTTTACTAAATATGAGTTCATTCCCTGAATCAGTTTCCTAGGGGCACCTTAACAAACTACCACAAATGTAATCTTGAAGCCTGAAGTCTGGGTGTTGCCAGGGTGGGCTCCTCCGGAGAGCCTGAGGGAGACTCTGCCCCAGGCCTCTCTCCTGCTTCTGGTGATTGCCCACAGACCTCGTAGACCAGAACCCTCGTCTCTTCCCCGTCCTCACAACACCTTCATCTTCACGTTTCTGTGTGTTTCAAATCTCCCTCCCCATTCTCTTCTATGGACACCAGTCCTAGTTCAGGATAATCTTAGTCCAAGGTCCTTAACTTAATGACATCTGCAAACACCTTGTTTCCAAATAAGCTTCCATTCACAGGTTCTGGGAGTTGAGACTTGAACATATCTTTTTGGGAGTCATCAGTCAACTCACTATGCATCCCCTCTTTTTTTGTGCATATCCTGTGGCATATGAACACCTGTAAATGCGCTGTTTGACCTTGTACAGAAACAGGATGTTGGGACAGAAAAGACAAAATAGTTTAGCGTCTTAACTCCTGTTACTCGAACATAGCACAGAGGTCTCAATTATCCAAGGGTTTTCTTGCTAGAATTTTTTGCCAGAGCCTCCTCACAGGACACATGCTTTCTCCACAAAATATCCCAAGTAAGACATTGTCACTGGAGAAATGTGGAGCAGCTGTACACATACCTTTCTTGCTTTCCACAACCCCTATGGTTGCAATATTCCCAGGCTCTTGGCAACTGGAGCAGATTATTTGCAGCTCTCACAGTTGAATGACATGTTGGGTTCTGATGACTTAGCTAATCAGTAGCTGTAGGGTGTCCCAGAGTCAGAGACTCAGAGAAGAAAGGCACCTCAGACATTTGCTGAGGGTGAAGGGGTAGGCCTGCTGTTTCCTGCTATCCCCCAGTTCAGTGTTTACAAAGAAATGCTCTCAAAAGGCACTGAGGGTGAGGTGCGGTGGCTCACACCTTTAATCCTGGCATTTTGGGAGGCGGAGGTGATAGGATTGCCTGAACCCAAGGGTTTGAGACCAGCCTGAGAAACTTGGCAAGACCTCATCGCTTTAGTAAATAAAAAAATTAGCCGGGCACAGTGGCGCACGCCTGTAATTTGGGATTGTGAAACGCAAGAAAGGTATGTGTGCAGCCGCTCCACATTTCTCCAGTGACACGCTCCTTGGAAGGCTGAGGTGGAAGGATCGCCTGAGCCCAGCAGGTCAAGGTTGCAGTGGCTGTGAGTGACTCCAGACTGGGCAATGGAGTGAGACTCTGATTAACAAAACAAAACAAAAAACAAAGGCACTGAGTGTAGCAACTTCTGCTTCGCTTTCATCTCACTTTGCTTTTATCACATTCTCAAGACTTTTGGGGTTCAGGGTTAGTTTCCCAGTCCTGGACAGCCGTTTCCTGCCTTTCCCTCTCTCCTCAATTCTCCAGCATCCCCTTTGCCCCCCGCCCCCACCAGTGGATATCAGCTGACTTCCTTGCTTCTGTCAAAATCATCACAGCTCAGGAGAGGGTGTTCACATGTCTGCCTCTGCAGCCACCCTCTGCCTTCTCTCTTGCTCCTGATGAGTAAGCTATGCTTCTGAGGAAGCCTCAGTTGAGTACAGGAGTCCGTTGCCTCTTGCTTCCTGAGGACACACATCCATAGTTCTTCTTTTCCCTGTATCATCAGCTTCTCCCTTGAATTGGTCAACTCAACTCCATCAACACACAACCGTGCTGCAACATTTCCCATCTTAAACACACGTGCACGTGCACGCACACATACACACACACACACCCTCTTTTTTGACCCCCACGCCCCACTTCCAACCACTGTTCTATTTCTTTACAACAAAACTATTTGAAAGAGTTGTCTATACAGGCTGTCTCCAACTTCTCTTTGGAAAGCTCTCCCTATCCTAAGCCACACCTCAAGCCTGCTCCCACTCGGTTCAGCAGGGGCCTCCAAGCTGCTAAATCCAATGGACAGTCTTCTGTCCTCACTTTATTTGGCCTTTCTTCAGCATCTGACATGGCTATTCTCCTCCCCCTGCTTGGGCACTGTCTGAACTTGGACTCCAGGTCTCCTCTGGTCTTTCCTCAGTCTCCTTTGCTGGTTCCATCTCATCTCCTTGGCCTTTAAATGTTGGAGGCTGTAGAGCCTGGGGACTAGACACCTTCTTTCTAATTTCACTCCCTCTTAGGGCGATGTCAGAGCGTTTCCCCTCCAGACTCATGTCTGCACACAGGAGGCTCCTTCTGGGAGAACTTCTGACTCTGCCGAGGGGGCTTTATGGGTCCAGGGAGCACTGGACTCTCACATGGAAAAGCTGAAAGTTCTGAAGTTCATGCCCCCAGTCCTCAGCCAAGGGCAGATGGCAATGTGGTGATTCTTGTCCTAGTTTCCTGGTCCTTCAGGATAACTTTGAGGCTCATTATACATTCTCTCTCAGAGTCCCACACTGGGACTACACTTCTGTCACCTGGGGAAGGGTAGCTTACTTCACAATGTAGCTATTGTATACTTTGTCCTTTTTCTGTCTTACTTCCATTTTTCTACCAATATTTTTTGGACTCTCTTCTCGAATAAAGTATTTACACTCAAATCCTTGTCAGGATCTGCTTCTAGGGGAACCCAAGCTAAAACAGATACTATTTATATGCCAATAACTCCCATGTTTGTATTTAGCTCAAACATCTCCCATGCTCCAGAATCATGTTTTGCTCACTGAGGTGCCAGAAATGCTTCTAAGTGCCTTATAAATATGAAGCTATTCAGTCTGCATACCAATCCTATGATGGAGTTTCTACCGTTATCCCTATTGTACAGATGAAGAAGCTGAGACCCGGATTGGTGAGGCAAGTAGCCCTTGTTGACACAGCCAGTGGTGGTAGCACCAGGATTGAAGCCTGGGGTCTACACTCTGAATCTCAGTGCTGCACAGCCTCTCTGAGAAAAGGGGTGCATTTTTTAGGAAACAGGACTTTTATGGGCAAAGGGGATAAAGAGAGGCAGTGTATCTCAGATGCCATAAATACAGTGCTCACAAAGACTAGTCTGTTCCACAGTAGATTTATTTTCATTTTTGACTGAGTTTCTAGACTAGAAAATGGAGAGAATGGAGCCTAGGCTGTGCATGTAGACTTGAACAAGGCATTTGGCAAGGTCCTGTATGATTTGAGGAAATGTGTAATAATGTGAACTGGATTCCAGATCAATTAGGTGAATTCACTTCCAGTCGAATGACCATACCCAAAGAGTGCTGCTTAATGAACCTCCTTTCAACCCATTAACAGGCTTCCTGTGGAAGGTCACGGGGTTTTGAGTTGCCTCCATCCTATTTAAACTTTTTAGCAATGTGTAGTGAAGGATGTCACTAGAAAAGATATGTGGAGAGGTAACAGAACAGGACAGTTGATGTGCTACAGGACAGAATGGAGAAAATTAATCCAACAAGATGGAACTGAATGCATATGGCAAGTCCTTTACTCGGGTCTAGGAAAACAAACAATTATCTACGCTCTGGGTAGAGGGGAGATGGCCTAAGAGCATCATGTGGGGGAAAAGGCTCAGAGGAAAAGGACCCTCTGCACCAGTGTACCAGTCACTGTACTCAAATCAGGATCAGACTAGGATGGGGTAGTGAATGGACTTTGAGGAAAGAGGGACTTTTCAGAGGCTTCCAAATTCAGATGTGGTGCCCAAGTAACAGGCACCTGCTAGCTTCTGCCTCAACTATTGCTGACTGTCGGATGGAGCAAGAATGTAGGGTTCTCCCTGTCCACCAAGTTCCTCCCATCAGATAGCACCATGTAACCACCCTCGTCGCTGCTCTGCTTCAGAAGTCCTTTCCACTGGTTTCCAGTGGAGTCCTACCCCCACTTACTCTATCTTGAGGTTCAGTTTATATACAGGAACTTAAAAAAATTATTTTAAGATACTAAGGAAAGTATTAGAATTTCAGTCAATCCCTGTCATGCTGTGTTAGTACTTTCCTGCTACTACAATAAAATACCAATTGTACCTCACATCTTTAAAATTAAAAAAATCAAAAATAAATAAATATTAATCCAAAATAATGAAAATATATATCAAATCTAAAAACAAAACAAATAAAAATACCTTAAACTGAGTAATTAATAAACAGTAGAAATCTATTTCTCACAGGTCTGGAGGCAGAGCAGTCCAAGATCACAGTGCTAGCAGGTTCAGTGGCTGGTGAGGGTGTATTCTTACAGCACTCTCATGTGGTAGAAAAGGCAAAGAAAGCCAAGGGGTTCCTTCAAGCCCTTTCACAAGGATGCTGATCCTACTCATGAGAGTGAAGCCCTCATTGCCTTCTAAATGCCCACCTCTTCTTGCCATCCCCTTGGTGGTTAAGTTTCAACATATGAATACTGGAGACACATACACTCTAACCAAGCATACACCAACCAATGCTGTCTAAATCTTACCACCTTGCACCCAAGACTCTCCCCAGATATATTTTTCAGGCTTTTTTTTTCCATTGTAGCCTACATGGGATCTTTATTTCATCTAAATTGGATTTCTCATTCTTAATATCAATCTGCCATGCCTTTTCCCATCATGCCCTCTACTTGGAAAGTCTTCTTTCTCTATGTCTTTCAAAATCATACTCAGCCTGTCAAGTTCCTTTTAAGTACTATCTTCTTCATAAACCTTTTTTGACCAGCAAGGCTCACACTCATGGATAAGACTTATTTTCTTCCTTGAGCTCCATAGCACATGGTAAAGTTTTTGTATGGCACTCATGTCACTATTGCCCCAAACCAGTTCACATATTATGGTGTGTAGATTTAGCGCATTTTGCTTCCTGCGTTTATAATAGACAGAACATCCAGTGGGTTCACATTGCATAATGAATTAACCCATTTCCTAAAAGGAAAAAAATAAGTCAAAGAACCAGGAGGCAGTCATTTTGCACGGCAACACATTTGTGCAACTGGTTATTTGAACTATCTGTAATTGGTAGTGTGCAATGAGAAAACAGCCCCGTCCTCTGCCCAACAGCTGCCTTTAAAAATCCCATTGGTAGCCGGGCTCAGTGGCTCAGCCTGTAATCCAGCGCCTTTGGGAGGCTGAGGTGAGTGGATTGCCTGAGCCCGCGGGTTCGAGACCCGCCTGGGCAGCGAGACCTCATCTCTACAATAAATCAAAAAATTAGCTGGGCGTGGTAGCACGCGCCTGTAATTCCGGCTACTGGAAGGCTGAGGCAGAGGGATCGCCAGAGCCCAGCAGGTCGAGGTTGCGGTGGCCGGGAGCGGCCACTGCACTCCAGTCTGGGCGACAGAGTGAGACTCCAACTCAAAAAAAAAAAAATCCCATTGGTGTTCTTTTCTCTGTTTCTTGGAGATCTCAAGGAGAGTTGCAATGAATTTCCAATTACTTTCCATTCACTCTTGAGTATTAAAAGAGTCTACTTTTTGGGTATTAGAAGGTACTATCTGGCTAAAAACTTCCAACTATAATACATTTCAAAGTCTTCCCATCCCTCAGAAGTGATTGTTGCTGGAGGACTTAATAGTGGGAAGAAGGCATATGATGTGACCTTTTACCTCCTTACTCCTTGCTCTTTGCACCTGGAGCCACTCCTAACAACTGGAATCCTCCTTGTAGCTTGGAAAAAATGACACCTGCAGCGAATGAGGTAAGGATGCTGAAAATTCCTTGGCAGAGGAGGGGGTTAAAAAGCTTAGAGAGGTAGGCATGTTAGAACTGACTTATTGTGCAACACCTGAGAACCACTAGGTTGTTACATTTCCCAAGAAGACCTAGAGGACACTTTCTCACTAAAGCAGTATAAAATAGAATATTCACAAAGATACCAGTCAGTGCTGTGTGTTCTTCATGGGCCAAGGTTGATTGTAGGTGATGCCATGGAAAACTAGGCTCCCTGGTGTCATTAGGGATGATAAAGTCTAGAGACTAACCAACATAAAACTGTCAGAGGAAAGTGGGATGGGTGGAATTATCTGTCTGTGTTAATTGTCATAGTAATCCTGTAGGAAGACAGATGTATGCAATGATCTTCCTGAGTAACAAGGCCAGGATGACGACCAGGGGACCTTGACCCTCGTAAGTCTGTGGCAAGACTAATAAACTAAGACATCTTAGGAGTAAGATGCATGAAAACTATCTGAAGTTGTTGTTTGATTTATATATCCAAAACCAGTCTTGAGTTGGTCAGCACCATAATAAAAAATCATGAACTCTTGTCCAGTTTTAAGAACTGAGGCAGTTTTCAAACTTATAATCCACTAATTAAAGTGTCATGGCTCCCTTGAGTAAGTTCCTGGCAACACTGTAGGGAGTAGTTTCAGCAACCATTCACAAGCCTCCCTCAAAGAAACATACTGACGTTTACCAGAGTAATTATATCCTAGGAGGAGTGAATAATTGGGGATTTTTAAGTCCGCAAATAAGCTGATATGGAGACCAAGTGACCCCAAATGGCATCAGCCTCCTTATTAGGGTGACAATGCTTGGAGGCCAAGTGATAAATGGAGTTCTAGCCCAAGTCAGAGGACTGTGAGTTACATAGCTACTGGATGGACCCTCACACTGGTTCCCTGTGGAGTCTTACAATGGGAAGGACTAAATAGAAACCCCTAAAATCCCCAAAGAAGCTCCTTGATCCTTATCCCTGGGCAAAGCCAGTAAGTTGAAAGCAACAGAGCATCCTATCGTGCTTTGTGTCACCCTGAAACACTTAAAATATGCAGGAGTGTTCTCCATAAAAACCCATGCAGTTTACCAGTTTGGTTCTTGCTTAATGTAGGTAGGTTATGAACGATGCTAATGAACCTTGATCACCTGAGCATTTTGGTCACTGGTTCACTATTTTGATGGCATTCATGCCAAGCGGACCTGGTAGCAGAAAGTGGCTAAAGCCTTGAATGCCTAAGAAAGTCATGTGCACCTCAGGTAACGAGAGATAAGCCCTACAAAGATTCAGGGGCCTGATCACTTGTGCAATCTAAACTATGGCCCATGGGTCACAACCAGCACACTGACTGTTTTGGTATGGTCTGCAAGCTAAGAATGGTTTTCACATTTGTAAACAGTTGGAAAAAAAAAAAGAATAGGGGGACAGGCACGGTGACTCAAGCCTGTAATCCCAGCACTTTGGGAGGACAAGGTAAGAGGACTGCCTTAACCCAGCTGTTGGAGACCAGTCTGGGCAATTTGGTGAGACCACATCTCTACAATATATCATGAAATTAGTCGGACATGGTAGCGCGCGCCTGTAGTTCCAGCTACTTGGAAGGCTGAGGTGGAAGGATGGCCTGAGCCCAGCAGATTGACGCTGGGGTGGCCATGAGCATGCCACTGCACTCCAGCCTGGGTGACAGAGTGAGACTCTGACTCAAAAAAAAAAAAAAGAATATTTTATGACATGTGAAAAGTATTTTAAAGTGTAGTGTTATAAATGAAGTTTTATTATAACACAGCCACACTCATTCATTTACATATCATCTATGGCCGCATTTTATTTTATCAGTGTATATCTTTCATGTCAAAATAAAAAAAGTAGATTTCAAATGTTGCACTTTTAAGTCTCTGTCTTGTGTGGTTTATTTCACCATTGAATTAGATGGAAACACAAGAGTTTATTATGCACTGGCACAGTTACCATGCTAAAACAACACAATATATGTCAACACTGCCAGACTAAGAACTTATCACAATATGCCCAGCACACAGGAAAGCAATGGGAAGAAAAATTAGGAAATTTAAGATGGAATATCTCATCACAGCAGAATTTCTTCACGAAAACTACAAATGTAAATGAGGCTGCAACCAAAGTCAGTTTCCAAGTGGCTCATTTATTAGAAATCAAGGAAAGCCATTTATTAATGGTAAGCTAATTAAATTGTGTTTGATTGTACTTGCTGAAGAATTGTATTCACAGAAAACAAACTTGTTTAAGGCTATGAGCCTATTGGTAAGAAAAGTTGGTTGAAGAGTTGAGGACATTGGGGGCAACATAAATAGTTTAAAAACAAGGCTAGTGGTTCTGAACATCTTTTCTTGTCTCTTGATGAGCTGACAGATGCTACTGATACTTCTCAGTTGTTTTTTAAACCTGAGTTGTCAATGCTAAGTCTGAAGTAACTGAAGAATTATGTTCTATGAATAGTTTGTGCAAAATAACTATAGTGAGAGTAATCTTTTCAAAGGAGCTGAGAAAATCATAATTCAATACAACTTGAAGGGGAATCTGCTAAGATGCATTACATGGTGGTAAAAAGTTGTGTGGAGCAGACAAAGGTTTATTTGGACAAGTTTATAAATCTTGTGAAAAAAAGCAAGATGTTAAAATCTGTGATTATTCACCATATTATTCACCAGGGGCACTTTGCATAAAGTATTTGACTCTATCATGTGTTATTGAACCAGTGGTGTCAAACATAAACTTTACTCATTTTAGTAGATGTAACCATCTTCAGTTCTATGATTTTTTTTTTTGTCAGAAACAGAAGCTGAATATCCTGAATTGCCCTACCAAACAGCAACTTAATGGCTGAGTTTACTTGTAATTTTTTGGTTTTAGCTCAAGGCTGAAATTGAAATTTTTCTAATAAGAGAAACTACTCTCAACCTTTGTTATTCAACACTGAATGACTCTGAAAACTTTTTTGCTAATTTTTAGGTGGTTCTGCTAATTTTTAGGTGGTTAAAAAAAAGTTCTTATCTTTTAGGGCTATATTCTGACATATTTACAGAGAAAATATGATGTTTGGGAGTTGCTTCAAAATATTCAGGAGGGGAGAGTAGAAAGTGAGAGGGTACAGATGAAACAATATTGGCCATAATATTTTTAGGTGATTATTTTAGATGCTAATTTTTAAGAGTTCTTATCTTAGCCGAGCTCGGTGGCTCAGCCTGTAATCCTGTACCTTTGGAAGGCTGAGGTGAGCAAGACCCACCTGGGCAGCGAGACCTCATCTCTACAATAAATCAAAAAATCAGCCGGGCATGGTAGCACATGCCTGTAATTCCGGCTACTTGGAAGGCTGAAGCGGAAGGATCACCGGAGCCCAGCAGGTCGAGGCTGCGGTGGCCAGGAGCAGCCACTGCACTCCAGTCTGGGCGACAGAGTGAGACTCCAACTCAAAAAAAAAAAAAAAGTTCTTATCTTTTAGGGCTATATTCTGACATATTTACAGAGAAAAGAATATGATGTTTGGGAGTTGCTTCAAAATATTCAGAAGGGGAGAGTAGAAAGTGAGCGGGTACAGATGAAATAATATTGGCCATAAAATGTTATTAATGCCAAGTGATCTGTACCTTACATTCAATATCCTATCATCTCTAATTCTATACATGTTTGAAAATTTCTATAATAAAAGGTTAGGGGGGAAAATCAATATCCACTATTATAGCTGAAAAAGAAGGAAGTCACCTTATAGATAGATTGGCACACAAAGACATCCTAAAAATCAAGAGGCAACCAAACTAGTCATCAAAGTACCTAGCATGACAGCCTCTCCTTCAGGCAGCTGGGAGCCCAGCGAGTCACTGCAAACTTTGGCTGAGTCAAGTAGATCATTTGAGCATAAAGAAACCACACAATAAGGAATGAAAAAAAAATATCTAGAAGTCCTCTAGGCTTTAGGGAGTGAAGAAGGGAATCCCTCTTGTTGGCCAAAGACCCAGTTGAGAATGGTGTGATCAAGAGCCATGATACCCAGGAAGCAGACATACAGATATTTCAAATATCCTGGAATAGTATGAGAAAGGTAGTAACTAACTTCCAAAAATGTTTACAAACTCAGAAAGGAGGAAGAAGAGGTAGGCTTTGGAGGATACAGAAACTTGCCTGAGAGCAAAGGAAGTGCAGTTGACTAAGGCCACACAAACCTTTAAGAATCTTTTAAAAGGAAGAGAGAGAGAGAGAAACATGTTCACAAACAGAAAGTTTTGCATTTTGATTTCAGGGAACCCCCAAGGCCTGCAGTTCATGAACTCCAGATTAAGAACTCTTGGATGAATTTCCTGCTTACAGAAAGCTCCCACATAAGAGAAATGGCAGGGAAGATGAGAGGGAACTTAAGTGTGGTGTTCCCATTCCAGGCAACACACACACACAGTAACATCCAGGATGTTTTCCCACCCTAGGAGCACAAGCATGAAACTGCAAAGTGCCAGAAATGCCTCGTGGCGACATGTGGGGGCAGTCACTGAAAGGCTGAAATAGCTTCGTGGCTTGAGAAAGCTATTTGAAGCTATGTCTCACCTAAGTGTGAGTCAGTAGGTTCATAGCTGTGATCTCCACTGCATCCCCTACAATAACCTTGAATGATTTTCGACACTAAGTTCAATTCTATCAACATTTCATAGATAAGATATTGAGAAGTGTGGAAGATAAAAATACTACTGAAATATGGACCCTAACACAGGGACACTCAACTCTCAGCAGAGAATGTGAACAGCCCTTGCAACAAGCTGGCCCTGAACTCTTTGATCTTCAACTTGAATGTCCTTCTTCAGTCTCTCTCAGTCACTCATGTTCCTTCTGTGTTAGCCTTACTGCATAGTCCTCCGTCAACAAGATCTCAAACTCTGAAATTCTTTCAGACCGCAAACACTTATCTCCGGTATTCCTTGTACACTATTTTCAGCCTTCACCATAAACCCCAGACCCCACGAATGCTTTTACCCATCTTGCCACTGTGTCTCCGGTGTTGCTTGCCTCCTTCCCAGCCGCCACACCACAGATATGTGAAACAACCAAGGACCACTAGGAGGCGGTAGAGGCTCAGCTAGACTGCCCACCATGTTTGTCTCCAAGGTAGGTGAGATCATTGATTTTTGTACTGGGAGCCTCCGGTTTGAAGGGGCAAGGATCTCATGTGATTAAACAAAGGATAGAGAATACTGGGAGATCTTCAGGCTAGGGGCAAGAAGGCCTTGAGTCTCATGCGAGTGTAAGCCAGGGGAGTGTTTGGGCCTGTGTAGTATGGGAGATGACTGCATGCTCTCAGGTTTATTATCTGTCATCGTTTTATACCTGCCTATGGGGTTAGCCTTCCCCCTGCTCTGAAACATTTCCTGCTCAGTGACCCTGAAGAATTTTCTTCTTAAAAGTCAGTCACTTAATACCGACAAGCCTCCTGGAATCCTCTGCTCTTCGCTGCCTTGCCAACTCCCAGGGATAGATAAGCTCAGTCATCTTATCTCTCTCCTCTAGGCAGCCAGGTGCTCCTGCAAAAAGTTGCAGAAGCCTGCTCATCAACTCAGCTCTGAAGCCATAACATGTAACCTCAGAGGTGACCTCAAGCCTGCACAATTCTCATTCTTTTCATTCTTAGTTAACTCCTTGGGGCCTTCCCTATATAAGCAGTTCAAAGCCGACCCCCTCCCTGAGACCCCTCACCACATTTCAGCTCCCCCTCAACCCACAGCAGGTGAACACACATTATCCTTATCTGCTGGGCTGGGACCACCCACCCTGTCCTGCTCCGAAGCCCCTTGTAAACTGAGCGTAGAAGCTCAAGTCCTATGTGGAGAGTTGTAGAGTTGGATAGGAAAGACATCTGAAACCCACCCTCTTTAATAGAAAGTAGTAAACATGAATATCATGTATCTTATATCTGAATCAACTTACTCTTCTGAAAGGTAAGTTACAAATGTTAATAGCTAGAGTGTTTTCTAAATCATAAAAAGAAGCCCGGGGTGGCAGCTTTTACAAATCATATAGGCAAAGACAGTGCTTTCAAACTACTCAGTAAGTAATTACCAAACTAAAGTAAATTATACTCTAGTCCTTTAAACTTCAGCTGACCTTACCCTATCCCAACGACTTACGATTCATTTATTCATCCATTTAATAAATACTTACTTTAGAGCCAAGTCTCTTAGCCACTACACATACTGCAAAATACAGAAATGTGATGATGGAAGACTTTTATGGCAGAGAATAAATATTGAAAAAGCAGCAGTGTCATCCAGAATTTGTCTGAATCTCCCACAAGCACTGTCAAAGAGATTCCACCTGCTGTGCGGCAGATACAACACCCGGTGTGCTCAGCTGTTGTGATCAGTCAGATAGTAAGTGACTCAGGCTTGATTTGTTATAATCACACTTCTGATATTCAAATAGTTTTCAAAGGCTTTCCCTTTACTGAAAACATAAACATTCCAGCAGGTATACAGATATTCCAGTCAACTTGACAGATATATCTCTTAGAACAGTAGGGTAAATGAAGAATTCTACCATATTTATCAGGTTGTTAAATGAACTCAATTATGGATCATTCCTAAGACCATTCCTGAGATGATTAACAAAAATAAAATTTTAAAAATAAGTGTTTTAATTTGCAATACTGTGGACTGAACCTTGATCTCAACATGACCCTACCAACATGCCAACATCCCATGAGATTCAGCTGAGCCTTCTGTCTCTCTTTTAAAGCTACCAGTATTAACGTAAAGAGTTAACTGAGTATTAATTGAGTTTATGTAATCTGATTGTATATCAACTTAATACTAATAAACTAGCTAAAAAATAACTTATCAAATACATTAAATTTAATTAAAATGAATTTAATTAGTTGAATTTAAGCTGTATCTGTTAATTGGGGATATTCACCTGAAACAACTGGTTATAACAGAGGAATGTAACACCTACAGCAAATATTTGGAGGGCTTTCATGAGGAATGTATCATGAGATAAGGTCTGTGCTGTCACAACATACAGAATTGGAGTCCACACATCCATGATACAGAGAGGTACATTTTTCTTTAAGGCTGGAAAGTATTTAATAGCATATAGAGACGGGAACAAGATGGCGACGGCATAGGTGAACTTGTGAGATTCTCCAAATGTGAGTTTCCAAAAAGACTATTACTTTTCTTCCCCCATCCCCCAGCCCACCACCAGCCGCGCTGGTGCAAGGCCCGGGGACCTTCGGTCCCACGCAGGGCCAGATATTGTGGTCCCCTGCTGCTGCTGTTCCACTGCATGCATGGGAGTCTCGGGTCCCAGCCCCCTCCCAGCTCCCTCCCTGGTTACATCGTCTCCAGCCCAGCACCCGACACCAAGCTGCCGGTCATTCAGGGAGGCTCTGGGCGTCCGCCCCTCAGAGACACCAGTCCCATTCCTGGCTGAAGTACCCTGTGGGGGGCCCAGAGCCACTCTCACTGCTCACCGCCTGCCCTTTGGAGCTTTGGAGCTCTGGAACTCCGGGCCCAACCTGGCTGAGGCACTCAGGGCGAGACCCCAAGCTGGGGGACCCCGACAAGCAGAGAAAAACAGATCTGCACAAACTGCCTCGCCATTCTCCAGGCAGAGACTTCCATTGCCCCACCCACCTACCAACAAACTTTACCTCAGTTCCTAAGGCAAAGGTGTGAAACAGGAGACAAAGCCCCACCCCTACGCTGCAACGAAAAACAAAGGGGAGAAGCCAGAATCGGAGATCAGAGAAGTGACTTTAGTCTGATCGCTTATTTTGACTTATGATTTTATCATTGTAACTGTTGGTTTTGATCACGTTTGTTGTTTGCCTTCTGATTACACTGTTTCTTGATTTTATTGGCCTGTCTCTTTGTACCTATCAGTACTCTTCAGGGAATCTTTCTTATGTGTCTTTCTTCACTTCTTCCCGGCCTTGTGTCTCTTTCTCACCTGATAGTTGGTATGTATATCTGTTTTCCCTCTAGCTCTTCTCTCTTTCTAACTCCCTATTGACCCCCCCTTCCTCCATTATTTTCCTCTTTTATACCCCCCTTTTTAATCTAGGGACCAAGACTACATACTGCTGAGTGGACAGATTGTAAGGCAGAGGGAAATAGGTTCCAGTGTGCTCATACACCTGTTCGTGGATGCTAGAATCAGCATTCTGAACCACAGCTTCCCTCTCAATTAAACCTCAAAACTGCAAAAAGTACAGATTGCAGCCTATGCTCCAACCTGA
>NW_007259747.1:0-5504 GCF_000164805.1 Carlito syrichta
TGTCCTACTGGTCATAAAAGCTAGATCCCAACTGTTCATTGAGAAAGAGATGCATATGCCTGTGTGTGTGACACCTCCCGCTTTTGTGTTCCCTATAAAAAGGTAGCCTTGGTGAAGGACAATTTACCTGAGAACTTTGGTCTGTCTCCCAGGCTGTGCCTAGAACTGAGCACTCCATGGCAGGTACAGAGAACTGGGCTCCCGGTGTGACCTGGGGGTGGCAGCTTGTTCAGCTGGAAGAGGCCTCATAGTGAGGAGAGATTTGGCTGTCACCTCCTCTGACACTGTCGACTAGACTGATAGTCATCCGATGCACAATTAAGGGGCCTTGCTCCTGGTTGTGAAGCAAATCCACGACATTTTCTGATGTATGTGTATGTCCTCCACAAGTGCCAACTTTGGGTGGGAGCACTGGTCACACCAACCCTCGTTTGCAGGGCTCCAAGCGGTTGGACCACAGCACACTCTGCACCCCGCTCCCCCGGGCCCAGGTCAACAGAGAGTCTGCAGCCTCAAATCCAGATGGCAGAGGGTCAAGACTCTGGTTGCCTTTCTGGATTCTGAATCTTGACATATCGACTCTGAGAAAGTAAATGGGAAAGGCAGTCACTCAAGAGCTCCAGGCAAAGATTCCACTAACACCATTGCAAAAGGGAGGTTTCTTACCTCAAGCACGCTTTAATGTGATTCTTTCTTTCATTTTAAAGAGCAGCCAACAGGTACATGAAATAATGCTCAGCCTCACTAATCATCAGAGAAATGCAAATCAAAACCACACTGAGATATCACCTTATGCCAGTAAGAATGGCCATCAATAATAAATCAAAAAATAATAGGTACTGGTGCAGGTGCGGAGAAAAGGGGATGCTTCTATGCTGTTAGTGGGAGTACAAGCTAGTTCAGCCTCTATGGAAAATAGCGTGCCAATATCTAAAAGAATGAAAAATTGGCCTTCCATATGATCCAGCAATACCCCTCCTGGGAATTTATCTGGAGAAACAAAAATTGGCCAGCAAAAAAGACACCTGCACACGCATGTTTACTGCCACACTATTCACAGTAGCAAAAACATGGAACCAACCCCACTGCCCATCAAAACCAGACTAGATAAAGAAAATGTGGTACATATACATGATGAAATATCATGCAGCCATAAAGTAAGACAACAAGCATGAACTTTTCGGTAAACTGGATGGTGTGGGAGACATTCTTAGCAACCTATCAGAAACAGAGAACTGAATACCACATGTTCTTACTCATAAGTGGAGCCTGAACATTGCCCATAATGGCACAAGGGAGGGATCCGCAGTCGTGGGACACTATCAAAGGAGGGAGGGAGAGGGGACATGGAACAACACACTTGGAACCTGATCCTAAACCAGGGGACATGAGGACCTGTTGGAGGTACAAACTTCACCTGTACATGCATTACATATGTACCTAATCCTGACTTGTACCCTATACTTGTATAACAAACTAAAGTAAAATAATAATAAAGAAAAAGGCAGTTGTGCTTAACTGTTTGCTTGCTGCAATAAACCCAACAGAGAGTCTGGGCCCTGGGCTACCCTCAGAGGAATGCCTGATCTTCTGAGAACAGCTTAGCAAAGGCAGGATGAAGCTCCTAGAGCTGACGCCAAAGAAAATATGTAGGTGGGATGTGCATCCCAGATACTGTGCTAATGAATGATCATTCCTGTTTACTGAGAGTTCCCATTCCCACACCAATAGCTGCCAGAATGGCTGGCCTAGAATGCAACTTGCATGGTGTGACACCCCTCATCTGTATGGTTTAATTTCCTCCCAAAGCTCTTGGGGTCCTATTCAAAGCAGAACCAAGGTCCTTCCCTCTCCCGGACCTGCTCGACTCTGCAGAAGCCTTGCTCAGATTTATTTGGAGAGTTGTTATTTAATATAAAGTCCACATTGCTGTCTTCCTCGGGCTGCAGTACCGTTGCAGGTAAGGAGTGGAAGGGGTGTGGAAAGGGAGGCGCAGGGGCTGGGGAGGGGAAATGCCAGAAGACAGGTATGGATGGGTTAAACACACTTTGGGTCAAGACTCTTCCCCTTCTTGATATCCCTGAACTGTCAAACCCCTGGGGAGAGCCATGATCCTCTTTCTGCCAAAGAAGAAACAGACTCAGATTGCTTAAGTGATGTGACCAAAGCGACACAGAAAGGAGGTGACAGAGGAGTTATAACAGATCATGTGCGTCTATGGGACACATTTAGAGAGAAAGCAGTGTTCAGGACTATAATACATGTGAGTATGTTCAGAGAAAGAAAGGAAGAGGAAAGCAGTGTTAGATCACATGTGTATGAATGACAGTTTTTCAGAAAATGCTGAGAAGAGCCAGATCAAGTGTGAACATGGACCCAAGAAGTCAGAATGAGATGGCCAGTAGCTGACTATGTGTGGAAATGGATCACAAAGAACAAGAAAGGGTAGGTTAAACACATTTAAATCTATCATGTCTTCCAACCCCCAGCGATGGTTCTCAAATGTGTGAATCAGAACCATCCAGAGGGCTTCACTACCACCTTCTGATTCTGCCACTCTGGCGTGGGGTCTGAGCATTTGCATTTCTTTCTTTTTTTTTTTTTTTTAATAATTAATCAGTATTTTTATTATAGTTTTGTGGGGTACAGTTAAGGGTTAGGTGTACAATTACGTTTCATTCAGACACCCTGTTGATAAGAGGTGTTTTCCCAGCCCCAGACAGATATTTGCTACTGTTAATCCCATCTCCCTCCCCCCCATAGTTTCCTAGTACTAACAAGTTCGCAGGTGAAGCAGAAGCCGCTGCTCCGGGGACCACACTTCCAGGCCCACGTTGGATCTCTGACCTGGGCCTTACAGTGCAGCAGCCGCCAGCTGCAAGTGGCTAACGGGCACTTGATTACGGATGTCTGTGATGTGCTACCCTTTAAGTGAAAAGCACGCAACGGGCTTCAAAAGCAGCACAGAAACAATGGGAAACATCTCTAAGAATTTTATATTAAATGCATGTTTAAAAGAAATTCGCTTGATATATTAGAATAGATAAAAGGTATTAATGAATTGATTTAATCTATTTATTTGTTCTTTTTTATTGTGACTATTGGGAAATTTAAAATTGCAATTGTAGTTCACATTATATCTCTTTTGAATGGTCCTATAATAGACAAGTCAAATAAGTAAGATAGCAAACTGTTATAAAGAAAACAGCATTGGGATCATTAGGTATTCTAATACTGCATAAATATTAATAATGTTAGAAATTGCTAACTTTAAATAAACTTTAAACTTTAGAGTAGTTTTAGATTGACAGAAAAGTGGCCAAGACAGAATGGGCACCCATTTACTGTGTGTAATGTGTTGACGGTACGTAAAATCAAATCTGAGAGTTTGAACATCAATTGTTCAATTGTTGTAGTTTTTAAACTTTATTAAGATATTAAAATCTGAGAACTGCAGTTACACAAGCACCTGAGGACTGTTCAACTGGGTAAAGTATCTTCATACAAACAATTTGAAAGACCACGTTTAAGTGAGACTCTTGCCTTACATAAGGAATAACCTAGGCAAAGTTACCCTTTCAACAACTTGTACCTGTTAAATAGTTGCATCTGCATACAAAGCACACTTGGTTTTCTAAACAGAAAATGTACATTCCTATCGCTAGTGAATATTTTATTCACTTGTATAACAAATGGCTAATACTGATAGCATCAATTCTCACAGTTCGTAAATGTAGCATTTGTTATACAACAAAATAATAATGAAAAACAAGTTTCCCATTGAAAGTTCAACATATGAAATAAAGCCCAAAAAGATAAGTCAGAATTAATGTGTCTTTCAAAGTTTCACAGTACAAATGGCTCAGAACTGAGCAAATTCATTAAAACATTACATAGGACAGAGAACATTCCTGTGTAGAAATCAAAGTACAGACTGTTTTTTACTCGCTGCAGAGTTAGCTGAAAGGTACTAGTGATGACTCGTGATTATATTTTACAGAAAAAAAAAATTCACGGGAATAGTTTATCAATACCTCTGAGGCAGTGAAAAAGGCCACTTTAAATTAAAATAAATAAATAAATAAGACTTACTTCTGTATATACCTTAGGTTAGAACACATATAAGTATGACATTGTCCATGTGAGAAATAAACATACACATAAAATATATGTTTCCAAAAATAATATATATATGTCTCTAGTAAACATTTAAACATAGATGTCTTCATAGCGGTATGTGAATGATAAATGAAAGTGAAATGTCTCAACTTAGCAAAAATATGGAAGTTTTCATGTAATGTTTTTTAAATTGTTAGACTCCACCAAACCCCCCTTGCAGTACAACACCACTTGCATAAAACAACCATTTTCTCAATCATATACTTCATCCAAAAACTGGTAAGAACATTTAGTGAGAGCTTATAAGTTTGTTTTTCTTTCTAAATCTGAATAAATAAAGCATACAGAGAAATAATAGCAAAAGGAAAATCATGTAGATGGCTATTCCCTTTCTGGAAACTGGTAGAATGTGAACAGAACACTGCAGGATAGGACACACAAAATATCTGAGAAATAAATGATTCTCTATAGGTGCAACCTGATAGGCTCTTCTGAGGACACATGCTCATGGAGTTAATCATAACGCTACCAATATTTCCTCTGTTGGCTGTTTTGGCTCCATATAGAAAGATGAACTGAAATCAAGGGTGTTTCTGTTGCTTCCTGCAAAAACAATGCTTGTAAACTACACAATAAAAATAATTTAAAACATATGAAGAGCAAACTTCCAATATGAATACACTAATATAAATATGCTAAATGGTTTTCTAAAGAAGTAGACTGCATGTAGTTCTGCAATTCAGGCTATAACACATTTTCAGAGGAATCTTCTACAAAGCAAAAACTACTAAGTGCTGGAAAATGTTCCTATACCAAGAAAGCATCGGCCCCCCCGGAAATCAGCCATTTTAAAATTTGCACAATCATTTTTCAAAGGGTCAAATTATTTTTCCAGCTTTAAGTTCTTCAATGTAGTGGCCCAGCTTCACGGTGGTACCCAGCTTCAGGCCCAAATGCTCCAGTATCATGTCGTTTGTGAGCAGCAGCAGAGCCTTCCCGTCAATGTTCTACAGAGGGAAGGAACTTCCAGTAATTAATAATGCTTCCATACTCAATCAGAACTGTTAGTTCTCTGTATATGATAACCTGTAAGTCAAACTATACAGCAGCTCATGCCAGACGAATAGTTTTTGAGTTTGCATCTACTTTATGAAAACCATTTCCATATCCACAAGGGACCCTTCTAAAATTCCTTATCATCTCAACTGACTGACTTGTGCTGCTGAAGTACATTATTTGGTTTTCACAATATTCCATTAAACAGTCAAATTTTACTTACTCATGTGACGTTAATTGAAAAGACCAGAAATCTCTTCCAGTACTACCTTCGTCAGGCACCTTTCTATACTTTCTCTACTAACTGAAACTCGAAATTAAAGAAATTA
>NW_007259748.1:0-4600 GCF_000164805.1 Carlito syrichta
AGCTAGTTAAGTCAGCTGGCTAGCCATTTATGTCAGTCAGTTAATTCAGCTGGTTTCCCAGTTGACTAGCTAGGTAGCTAACTAGTTATGTCAGCTGGATAGCCAGCTGGCTAGCTGGTTAAGTAAGCCAGTAATTCAGCTGGCCAGTCAGCTGTCTAGCTAGTTAAGTCAGCTAGATAATTCAGCTGGCCAGTCAGCTGGCTAGCTAGTTAAGCAGCTTGTTAATTCAGCTGGTTATCTAGGAATCTAGCAAGATAAGTCAGTTAGTTAAGTCAACTGGCTAACCAGTTACCTATCAGTGTACCTAGCTAGTAAAATCAGCTGGCTAGCTTGTTAAATCACGTAAAGTCAGCTCACTGGCCAGCATGTTAACTAGGTAGTTAGGTAATTAGATCAGTTGGCAAGCCAGAAGTCTATGTAGGTAGGTAGCTAGTTAAGTGTGCTGGCTAGCCATCAGACTATCAATTATGTCAGCTAGTTTAATCAGCTGGCTATCAATCTGTCTAGCTAGGTAGGTAGCTAGTTAAGTTTGCTGGCTAGCCAGCTGGCTACTTCAACTCAGCTAGTTAAGTTAGCTGGCTGGGCTGCTGGCTACCTAGGTAGCTAGGAAATTAAGTCAGCTGGCTATCCAGCTAGCCAGTTAGTAAGGTCAGCTAGTTTAGTCAGCTGGCTAAACATTTGTCTATCTAGTTAGGTCAGCTGGTGAAGTCACTTGTCTAGCTAGCTGGCTAGCTAGTTAAAAAGCTGGTTACATCAGATGGCTAATCAGCTGGTTCGCTAGTTATTTCAGCTATTTACATAAGGTAGCTATCTAGGCAGTTAGGCAATTAAGTCAGCTGGCTAGTCAGTTGCCTAACTAGTTAAGTCAGCTAGTTAAAACAGTTGGATAGCCAGCTTGCAATCTAGGTAGCTAGCTAGTTATTTTAGCTGTCTAGCCAGCTGGATAGCTAGTTAAGTCACCTAGTTAAGTCAGCTGAGAAAGCAGCCGATAGCTACGTAGCTTGCTAGTAAAGTCAGCTGGTTAGACAGCTGGATAGCTAGATAAGTCACATAGTTAATTCTGCTGGATAACCAAGTGGCTAGCTATGCAGCAAGCTAGTAAATTCAACTGGCTAGAAAGCAGGTCAGCCAGTTAAGAGAGCTAGTTAAGTCAGCTGTCTAGCAAACTGGTTGACTATGTAGTGACCTAGTTAAGTCAGTTGGCTAGCCAGGTGACTAGCTATTTATGTCAGCTAGTTAAATCAGCTGGCTATCCAGGTGGCTAGAGAAGTACAGAGATAGTTAAGTCAGCTGGATAGCCGCCTGGATATCTAGTTAAGTCAGAGAGTATAGTCATCTGGCTGGCCAGCTGTCTAGCTCATTAATTAACTAGTTAAGTCAGCTGGCTAACCAGCTGGCTAGCTGTTTAAGTCACCTCATTAACTCAGTTGGCTAACCAGCTCGCTAGCTAGTGAAGTCAGATGGTTAGACAGATGGCTAGCTAGTTATTTCAGCGAGTTAAGTCAGTTTGTTTGCTAGGTAGATAGCAAGTTAAGTCAGCCAGTTATATCAGCTAGTTAGCTAGTTAAGTCAGCTAGTTAATTTGCTTATCTAGGTAGTTAGTTCGGTAGGTAGCTAGGTAGTTATTTCAGCTAGTAAAGTCAGCTGACTAGCTGGGCAGCTATCTAGTTAAGTCAGCTAGTTTAGTCAGCTCGCTAGCCAGCTGTTTTGCTAGATAGCTAGGTAGTTAAGTCAGCTGGCAAGCCAGTGAGATACATAGGTAGCTAGCTATTTAAGTCAGCTGGTTAGCAACCAATCTAGCTAGTGTTGTCTGCTAGATAAGTCAACTGGCTAGCCAACTGGCTACTAGTTATGTCAACAAGTTGAGTCAGCTGGCTAGCCAGCTGGCTACCTATATAAGTCAGCTAGTTAATTCAATTGGCTAGCCAACTGTCTAGCTAGGTAGCTGGCTAGTTACATCAGCTGTGTAGCCAGCTGGCTAGTTTAAGTCAGGTAGTTAAGTCAGTTGGTGAGCAAATTGGCTAGGTAGGTAGCTAGGTAATTTTGTCAGCTGGTGAGCCGGCTGGCTAGCTAGTTAATTCAGTGAGTTAAGTGAACTGGCCAGCCAGCTGATTAGCTAGGTGGCTAGCTAGTTAAGCCAGATGGATAGCTGGATGGCTATCTAGGTAAGTCAGCTAGTTAAGTAAGCTTGTTAGCCAACAGGCTGGCTAGGTGGAATGCAAGTTAAGCTGGCTGGTTAGCAGGCTGGTCAGGTAGGTTGCCCACTATTTAAGCCAGTTGGCTATCCGGCTGACCAGCAGGGTGGCTGGTTAGTTAATCCAGCTGTCTGTCCGACCGTCCAGCCAGCCAGATGGCTATTTAAGCTGGCTGGCTAGCCACCTGGTCAGCCCACTAGCTACCTAGCTGGCTGGCTAGCCAGCTAGCCAGCCAAATATCTAGCTATTTATGCCAGCTGGCTAATCATGTAGGCAACCAGTTAACTAGTTCGTTAAGTCAACTGGCTGGCCAGATATCCAGCAAAGTAGCTAGTCAGCTAGTTAAGTCAGCTAACTAGCCAGCCAGCTGGTTAAATCAGCTGGCAACTCAGCTAACTATTCAGTTAACTATTGAAGTCAGCAAGCTAGAGAGTTAGATAGCTTATTTGCTCCTATTTATGTCAGCTATATAGCCAACTAGCTAGTCAGCTAGCTAGTTAAGTCAGCAAGCAAATCAGCTAATTACTTAGTTAACTAGTCAGCTAGTAACTCGGCTATCTGGTCAGATAAATAGTGGACTCACTCGTTTTCCAACAGGTCAGCTAATTAGTCAACTCACTCGCCTGCAAACCGGTCAGCAAACTAGTCATCTCGCAAGCCAGCCAAAAAGTCAACTGAATTGTCGGCTCACTCACAAGCCAATAGTTACGTCAGCTAACTATTCAGCTTGCTCGCCTGATGACTAGTTAAATCAGCTCACCTATTAGCTCGCTTTCTGGCCAACTAGTTTATGCAGTTCTCCGGTCGGATCATTTTCCAGCTGACTAGTTAACTCTTGTGACCAATCAGCTCACTCACTAGCCTACTAAAGTCAGCTGACCAGTCATCTCAGTAGCCGGCTGACTAGTTAAATCAGCTGACCAGTTGGCTCAATCGCACACTGAATAGTTAAGTCAGCTGACCATTCAGCTCACTCGCCGGCCGACTAGTTAAGTCAGCTCACCTGTGGCTTACCCACCTGCTGAAAAGTTAAGTAAGCTAAACAGTCAGCTGAATAGCAGGCCAATTATTTAAGTCAGATAACCAATCGGCTGACTAATTGGCCAACTGGTCAGCTGACAAGTTAGGTCGACTAACTTGTGGGCTGACTGGTTAGTCAGCCAACTAATCAGCTGACAAGTTAGGTGAGCAAAATAGGCATCCAACTAGTTAACTGAGATAACTTGTGGGCCAACTCGTCAGTCAACTAATTAATCCAGCTAACTAGTCGACTGACTAGACGGCTGACATGTTAAACCAGCTAACAAGTCAGCCAAGTAGTCAGTCAACGTGTTAAACCAGATAAGTTGTCATCTGCATTATTTGCCAACAAGTTAAGTCACCTAGGTAACTCATTACCCAACTAATTAAGACAGCAATTTAACTCGTTTACCAAATAGTTAAAACAGTTAGCTAACAAGTTAACCAACTCATTAAGTCAGCTAGCTATCACGTTATCCAACTAGTTAAGTCAGCTAGGTAAGTAAGCTAGCTAATTAGCTACCTAACTAAGTAAGCTAGCTAAGACAGTTAACTCACTATTTAGCTAACTAAAGTCAGCTACTTAAGCCTGATAGCTAAATAGTTTGCTAAGTAGTTAAGTCAGCTAGTTATTCAGCTATCTAAATAGTTAGCTAATTCACGTAGTTAATTCAGCTAGCTAACAAGCTAAGTCAGCCAGTTGTCAGTTAGCTAAGTAGTTAAGTCAGCTAGCTAAGTCAGCTAGTTAAGTCAGTTAACTAATTTAGTCAACTGTTTAAGACAGCTAGCTAAGTAGTTAGCTAATGTGTTAAGTCAGCAGGTTGAGTCAAGTAGTTAGTTAACTAATGGGTTAAGTCAGCTGGTTGAGTTAGCAGGCTAACTAGTTAGCAAACGGGTTAAGTCAGCTCTTTGAGAAGGCTAGCTAGCTAGCTGACCAGTTAAGTAAGCTGGATTAGTCACCTAGATAGCTAGTTAGCTAATGAGCTAAGTCAGCTGGTTGAGTCAACTAGCTAGCTCATTAGATAATGAGTTAAATCAGATGATTAAGTCAGGTAGCTAGAATGTTAGATAACAATTAAGCTAACTATGTAGCTATCTGGTTAAGTTCGCTAGCTAGCTAGGCAGCTAACTATTTAAGTCAGCTTGTTAGCTAGGTAGCTATGTAGTTAGCTAATTTCTGAAGTCAGCTGGCTAGCTAGGTAGCTAGCTAGTTAGCCAACTCTTTAAGTCAGCTGGCTACTTAGTTAGATAGCTTGTTAATTCAGCTAGTTAAGTCAACTGACTAGCCAGCTGGCTAGCTTGGTAGTGAGCCAATTAAGTCAGTTGACTAACCAGCAGGCTAGCTGGTTAATTCAGCTAGTTAAGAGAGCTGGAAAGCCAACTGG
>NW_007259748.1:5329-6196 GCF_000164805.1 Carlito syrichta
CAGCTGGCTAGCCAGCTGCCTAGCTGGGTACCTAACTAGTTAACTCAGCTGGCTAACCAGGTGGCTAGCTAGTTAAGTCACCTAGTTAAGTCAGTTCGCTAGCCAGAGGGTTAGGTGGGTAGCTAGGTATTTAAGTCAGCTGGCAAGTCAGAAGGATACGTAGGTAGCTAGCTAGTTAAGTCTGCTGGTTTGCCACCTGGCTAGTTAGTGATGTCAGTTAGTTAAGTCAGTTAGCTAGCCAACTTGCTAACTAGTTATGTCACCTAGTTGAGTAAGCTGGCTAGCCAGCTGGCTAGCTGGTTAAGTCAGCTAGTCAATTCAAGTGGCTAGCCAACTGGCTAGCTAGGTAGCTCAGCTGTTAATTCAGCTGGCTAGCCAGTTGACTAAATGGTTAAATCAGCAAGTTAAGTCAGCTGGCTAGCTACCTGGCTAGGTAGGTAGCTATCTATTAAATCAGGTGGCTATCCGGCTGGTTAGCTAGTTAATAAAGTGAGTTATATTGGCTGGCTAGACGGCTGGCTAGCTCAGTGGCTAGCTAGGTAAGGCAGCTGTCTAGCTGGATGGCTATCTAGTTAAGTCAACTACTTAAGTCAGCTGGTTAGCCAGTTGGCTAGCTAGGTGCCTGGCAAGATAAGCAGGCTGGTTAGCAGGCTGGTCATATAAGTGGCCACCTAGCTAAGCTGGCTGTCTAGCCAGCCGACCAGTAGGGTGGCTGCCTAGTTAAGATGGCTTGCTACCACACTGCCGAGCCAGATGGCTTGCTATTTAAACAGGTTGGCTAGCCAGGTGTCCAGCCCGCTAGCTAGCTGGCTGGCTGCCTAGCCAGCTAGCCAGCCAGGTATCTAGCTAGTTAATCCAGCTGGCTGC
>NW_007259748.1:7187-7958 GCF_000164805.1 Carlito syrichta
ACTACTTAGCTAATTACTTAAGTCAGCTAGTTATCAGCTAGTTAAATAGTTATCTAATGATATAATTCAGATAGTTAAGACAGGTTGCTATCTAGTTAAGTCAGCCAGTTAAGTCAGTCAAATGTCTAGGCAGCTAGATAGCTAGTTAAGTCACCTAGTTAAGTCAGCTGGTTAGCCAGAGGACTACGATGTAGCTAGCTAGTTAAATTAGCTTGCTCAGCAACTGGCTAGCTAGTTAAGTCAGCTGGCTAGCCAGCTGGATAGCTAGGTAGCAACCTAGTTAAGTCACCTGCCTAGCAAGCAGGTCATCTAGTTACATCATCTAGTTAACTCAGATGGCTAGCCAGTTGGCTAGCTAGGTAGCAAGCTAGTTAAATCAGCTGGATAGCCAGCTGTCTAGCTAAATGAGTCATCTAGTTAAACCAGCTGGCTCGCCAGCTGGCTAACTCGGTAGTTTGCTAGATAATTTAGTTTGCTAGCCAGGTGGCTAGCTAGTTAAGTCACCTAGTTAATTCAGCTGTCTAGCCAGGTGACTAGCTACGTAGCAAGCTAGTTAATTGAGCTGTACAGCAAGCAGCTCCGCTAGTTAATTCAGCTAGATAAGTCAGCTGGCTAGCCAGCTGACTAGCTAGGTAGAGACCTAGTTAAGTCAGCTGACTAGCCACCATCCTAACTACTTAATTCAGATAGTTGAATCAGCTTGCTAGCCAATTGGCTAGCTGCTATGTCAACAAGTTAGGTAAGCCAGCTAGCAAGCTGTCTATCTAGGTA
>NW_007259749.1:0-55108 GCF_000164805.1 Carlito syrichta
TAGTTTGTGTGTGTGTGTGTGTGTGTGTGTGTGTGTGTGTGTGTGTGTGTGTGTTTCTTATCCTTGGGATATATTGAACTTTTTGGATTTGTGAGTTTAGAATTTATAGAAAATTTGGGAAAATATTTTTCTTTTTTTTCAAATATTTTTACCTTTTTGTTTTTTAGAGGCTCTAATTAAGCATGTATTAGTGTGACTGGAGTGTCTCATAGTCCACTCATGCTCTTTTATTTTTTAAGATTTTTTTTTTCTGTGTGCTCCATTTGGGTAGTTTTTTTTTTTTTTTTTGCTGTGTCTTCAGGCTTAGAATTTTTTTAGCATTATCTAGTCTGTCATTGATCTTATCTGTTGTATTTTTTCCTCACATAATGTGATTATCATTCTTAGTATTTCAATTTCATTCTTTTAAAAATCTTCTATGTCTCTGCTTCACCTTTCATTTTTTTAAATCTGTGATGTAATAATAATTGTTGCAATATCATTTTTTTGCAAATTTTAATACCTTTGTGACTCTAGGTCAGTTTAGATTTGTTAAGTTTTCTTATTATAAGTAACACTTTTTTTTTACATTTGTGTCTCTTTTGGTCTTTTTTTGCAGATTATATGTATATATGCAGAACTAGAGCAGTAGTTCATCAAGGGCTAATTATTTCCTTCTACCAAAGCAAGAACCTTTGTGTTGTCTACCTAAAGCCTCATGAATTACTAGGTTTGACAGCACTGGCAGGAAAAAATAGACCTTATACCAAGTCCTGTTTGAATGCTGAGCACTGTTCCCTGTAATCCTTTCAGATGATAATTTCCCTCCCCTCAGGTAATTCCTTACATCTATATACTGATAAGTACTTTACTGAGTAATAGAAGGAACTCTCTACAGATTTCTGGATTTCTCCCTCTGGGCATCTCTATCATCTCTAATACTCTGACCTGTGAACTCTAGCTGAGTTGTTTTCCCCAGTCTCTCAGTTTTGTTTCTTCAACCAAAGGAGTCTGACAGGCTCCACCAGAATATTTCCTCCCTGCATCACAACGTGAAAACTCTCTCAAGGCAGTATCTATGGTAATTTTATGTCCATCTTTTTCTCCTCGTTGCTCAGGGATCACAAATTTTTTTACTAATGATGTCCAATGTCTTTAAATTTGTCGTTTCATAGATTTTGCTGTATTTTGTTGCTATTGTTATTTTAGATCACAGTATATGCTCTTGGCTAGAGTCATAATTCCATAAACATATATTCATTTGTGTTTTAGCATATGTTATAAATATTTTATTGAGATTTTTGGTGGTTGTTGTAAAATAGCTTTTCAGTTTCAGTATCAGTGTTTAAGACACCTTAACCCCCAAATTTAAATATCTATGTTAATTCAGTTGAAACATAAAATTTTATTATAGTAATATTGGTAGAGTAGATAAAGGAATTTTAAATGATACTAATAATGTATTTAAAGGGGGGTCTGTGAATATTTAATTTAGAGCTTAAGAAAGCATGTAAATATAATATGAAGTATTGACACTAGAAGAAATAAGAATGTATACATTTTAAATTAAAAATGTGTTCTAATAAAAACACATATAGTACAAGGCTATAATTTGACACACAAGATATTAAAATATTTTATAGAGAGTTTTAGTTTTAGGAAAAAATGTTGAGATCAGCTTGTTTCAAAAGTAAATAGGGATGATACGTTTATGCTTTTTATAAAAACAACCAAGCAATACATTCATAAGCAAGTAAGGTGGGTATGAGAAACAGAAATCAATTAAATATATATAAGTATAATACAATTCTAAAAAATTCTAAATTTATTTTTAATTCTAAAAAAATTAAAAATATGACATTAGATCATTGCACAAATCAAAATTTTAAAATTTAATTAATTTATACCAGATTTTTAATTATTGTCAGTTATTCTTTAATATTGTTTACTAACCAACTTCAAAATGTATATATAGAAGGAAGTGGTCTTATGGGGCAACATGTATTTTATTATAATCAGGTGAACCCTTGTGTCCTACCACCCATCAAAATTTTTATCAATGTCCTAAATGAATGAGAACGTTTGCTTTGATCTATAGCTATTTCTAGTGTTTAAACTGTTCGTAACACAATAATTAGCATACTATCGTGACAAAGTGAAACAGATCTTTTATGACTTAATTATATATGCCCATTAGCAATATTGAAATTCTATCAATTCTAAAAAGTTATCATGAAGATTATAGAAAAATATTATTGAAATATACAATTTTCACAGGTTTTGATTATATAGCTGGAATAATAATAACCAAATAGCACCTTAATTCATAAAAACATTTTTAAAGCATTTGGTTTTACTAAAATAGACTCAGGTGTAATAAGGTAGAATTATTACTTTTCAACTAATTAAAGCAGCAATATTGCTAAAGTGTTTTAAATTTTACAACTCTTCTATTTAAAAACCAGAATGAATAGCACTATTAATCTCAATTAATTAATTGAATTTGTTTGTTTTATGCAATGCTTCCTTTGTAAGGTTGTAGGCAAGAGATTTGTTTGCATTACAGAAATGTGTATGATAGAAAAATTCTCACATGCATACAAATTGCAAGAGTTGTTAATAGTCAATCATAGTCTTTTTAGTTGTGAGTCGAGAGGAACCTGATCAGAAATTAATGTAGCCCTAGCCATAAGAGCTATATTAGAAGTTTTGGGACCAAAAGCCTGAATCTGGTATCCTAGGGTGAATTTCCAGGGTGTAAGTTTTTTCAAGCTATATAGCTACATTTATGTCTTACTTTCCATTTTCACTCCAGGTCTATAACAGACTTGCTTTCTTGAGCCTTTATTCATTAATTTGGAGCTATGGGATTCTGCCTACATCATTGTAATTGTCTTTTATTAAGAACTAGTCTTTACTTTTTGTTTTGTTAGTCTTTCACTGGGATCTTTAAACTATGAATTGGGTCAGGATATAACCCCTGTTCTACATTCCACTGAGACATGGTATTTCTCCTCTCATTTTGTGCCTGCAGTGTGGGTATGTGGAATTATTGTGGTGGTAGTAGTTTGTGTGTGTGTGTGTGTGTGTGTGTGTGTGTGTGTGTGTGTGTGTGTGTGTGTTTTGTTTTGTTCTTTTTTTTTTGAGTTGCACACAAGTCAATGATTAAATTCTGTTTAAAAAAACAAAACAAGGACTTTAATATGAAGTATGCTTTTTGATAATTCTTTCATCAAAATAAGATATTCAAAAGACTCCTTGCAACAAAAATAAAAAATATCCACTGATAAGGATATGAAAATTAGAAAAATAACAATTTAGGGAAAGAGCTTTTCCTATTAGCTGTGTTTTAAAATATCTAGCTCTTAAGATAAACAAGTGGGACCTCATTAAACTTAAAAGCTTCTGCAAAGCAAAATAAACCATCAAGAGAGCGGGTAGACAGCCCACATAATGGGAAAAAAAATATTTGCCAACTGTATATCTGACAAAAGTCTAATATCCAGGATTTTCAAGGAACTTAAACATGCCAAAAGGAAAAAAAAAAACAAAAAACAACCCCATTAAAAAGTAGGCAAAAGACATGAATAGATACTTCTCAAAAGAAGGCATACAAGCAGCCAACAGACACATGAAAAAGTGCTCAGTCTTACTAATCATCAGAGAAAAGCAAATCAAAACCACATTGAGATACTACCTCACTCCAGTAAGAATGACCATCGTTAATGAAACAAACAACAACAGATGCTGGCAAGGAAGCAGAGAAAAATGAATGCTTCTACACTGCTGGTGGGAATGCAAACTAGTTCAACCCCTATGGAAAACAGTGTGGTGATTTCTATAAGAACTAGAAATCGACCTTCCATATAACCCATCAATCTCCCTACTAAAATATTCCACTAGGGAGAATATATCCTCCAGGTATATTTTCTCTATTCAGAAGAGCAAAAACATGAAAGCAACCATGCTGTCCATCAAAACTGGACTGGATAAAAAAATGTGTTATTAAAAAATTGAATATTACACAGCCATGAAGGACAAACATATGGACTTCACAGCAACTTTGATGGATTTAGAATCTATCATACTCAATGATCTATCACAGAAACAAAGAACAAAGTACCACATGTTCTTACTCTTAAGCAAACCTTGAACATTTATCATAATACTATAAGAAAGTTATTGGCAGTAGTGGGATACTACTGGGGTTGAGCTGGGGGAAGAACACAACATCAACAAGGGTATCTGATCTCAAGTCAGACAAAGTGAGGACCAAAGAGAGGCCCAAACTTTATCTGTACGATGTCCACATGTATACCTAATCCTGAATTGTACCCCACATCTTTAAAATAAAGAATATTTAAAAATAAAAATATCTAGCTCTTTATCACATTTTGTTTATTCTAACTTTGATATCTACTTGGATCAGTAAGGACTTACTCTCAATCTTCTAAGGAATGGAAGACCATACTATGTAAAACTTGTTCTAACCCTGTACACCACTGATGGTGTGAACTGATGCTGTGAAAGTCAGCACTAAAATATTAAAACCTTTGTTAAAACTTCCTATTATATCTCTTTAATTAACTTTGGATAAATCTGTTATTTGGTAACAGAAACAAGTTATGTAAATTGTTAAATGTAAATCAATCCTCCTTTTGGAAGAAAAACTCTGAGTGATATTCTTTAGGGAGACATCACTATGATTTGTTGTCTTCACCCTGGCTGGTGCAGGAGGGGTCCTATATTGTATACACGCTGAAATGGAGGTTAGCAGGCTAGGTATTTATTAAAGAGCACCTTTGGAATCCACATCTGTGGAAGAAGGAGTAAGGAAAACTCACAAGTACAAGAAGTCTAGTTGTGGTGCTGTCCACAGGATAATCTTGGTTGATATCACAGAGTACTCAGGTACTTGTGTGACACTTCAAATTTCCCTGATTAAGAGTACAATGACTGAACTTTATACTCCCGTATCAACCAGTCATTGGCTCTACTCCACCAAGAGGTGTAGACTTGGATGAGGTGATTCTCTGCAGTTAAGACAGTCCATGTAGGACTGGTAGCTGCAGGCTATCTTCTGTCCACACTCTTAATAGTTGAAGCAATAAAGCCTTCCTGGAAGAGGGATTTGGGTGTTTCCATAAAAAATATATTCTCCAATCTCTTAGTTACAATCATAAAGAGCTTTCCAGAGGTATTTAATCGTTAATGTGGAATAACTCTCTTTTTTTCTTCTAATTAATCATTTCACCAGGTATCATTTCCCCCATTTTCAAAGACTCAAAAAGCATATACTACATGTACTTTTCTGAGACAGACTTGCCAATGTTAAATTTTTCTTTTCAATTTCATTAGAGACCTTTTCAAGAGCCATGGCCTTTTGTTGTTTCAGTAAACCATTTACACATAGCACAAGATTATAATTTGGAAGCATAGCTTTGAATGCATAGAACACTATTTCCTTCATAGATTTATTTCTTTCTTTGAAAGCTGAAGAAAGAGCAGAACCATAGAAAAGCTCTGCTACATAAGTCTTAGGAGAACAAAGGAAATAGATGGAGAGGAACAAGGCTTTTTAACACCTGTCTAACTAAAAGAACCCGTAACCAGAGAATGTCTGACATCTGCTGTGACCAAAAGGGTGTCAAAATTCACTTTTGAAAATGAGTAAAATCACATTTGAAATTAGTAATTTGCAAACCTATATTTATATTGTTTTATTGGAGATCTCATATTATGATCTAGAGAGTTTTTTAAGCCTTTTATTAATCACCTTCATCTAGGTGTTTTTTTCTACTATAAAATCTTTTGTTATGTATTACAGATGAAATTGATTCAAATGAGAACAATATGTAGTCATGATTCATTCTGGAAGGATAGAAAGATTTTTAAATCTTTCAGTTTCTCGCTGGATATGGTAATACAGTGGACTGTCACAGATTAATTTATTCCCTTTGTACCTTAAAGTGAGCCCATAACTTAGCCTTTTCCATAGTGACTTGAGGAGTGACAGAGGAAAGAAAAACTCAAGTGTCTTGCCCTCAAGAAGTTTATAATGTTTCATGTTGCTGATCTATTTTTCTTAAAAGCGATACTAAAATTTGTGCTTTTGATTATGACTCAGGTGTAATAAGGTGGGGTTCTTGATTTTCAACAAATGAAGGCAACATACTATTAATATCATTGTTGTATTATTATTTTGCTGACAGGGAAAGGGGCTGAAAATTGAATGTGACACTTTTAAACATCCATATTTTAGGGTAATGCTTACTTTCCATCAGTTTCCAATCCAAATATTTAAATGGAATGGTTGAATAAGAATCAGAGGCTCTTCTGTGTAGATACAGATCTAGTTGTGAGTATTTATGGCAATCAGGAAGGGTTTCAAGGCCTGGAAAAAATCACTATAGCATTTCATATATATACATATATATATGCATATATACACATATATGCATATATACACATATATACACATATATGTATATATGTATATATATGTGTATATATGCATATATGTGTATATATGTATATATGTATATATATGTATATATGTATATATGTGTATATATGCATATATATTTAAACATATGTATTGGGGAGAGAGAGAAGGAGAGAGAGAGGAGAGACAGAGAGGGATTTGGAGAGAGACGGAGAGAGAGAAAGAAATGTATTTGTGTGTTTGGTTCAATTTGAAGTCTTTATTAAATATAGAGAAAGGGTAGAAAAAGATATTGGCACATATAGTAACTGAGTTTTTCATAGAGCATATCTGAGTTTATAGCTTGTTCCAGGAATCATTTTTCTGTGTACTTTTTAAAGCAATTTTCTAAAAGTTTCATGGACACTATTATAGTTGGAGTTTTCATTAGACAGTTCTCTGGGAATAAAGACTTAAACACCAGCCATTTTAAAAAATAGAATATGGACTTCGCAGCAAATTGGATTAAATTAGAGTTGATCATACTCAGTGATCTATCACAGAAACAAAGAACAAGAGTACCATATGTTCTCACTCATAAGTAGACTGTGAACAAATATAATACTATAAGAAAGAGAATGGCAGTAGTACGAAACTGTTAGGGGAGGGGGGATCAGATTGGCAGTTGAGGGAAACTGCTAGGGGAGGGAGGGGCACACCTCATTAACAATGGTACCTGCATAAACCCTAAACCCTGAATTGCACCCCACATCTTTGTAATAAATTTTTTAAATGGACTAGGATAAACAGATTATTATGTATTGTGTATTGAAAAAAAAAGAAAGAAAAAGAGTAGGAAATGTGCATGCCCTGATGTTTCTGTGTCAAAAAAGCCTAACAGAGAACGTACAAAAATGCCAGGGGATCAGACCTCATGGAGCAGGATGTGAAAGGAGACACAAGAGCTTATGTTTAGAGGTAGTGCTAGTAGAACATACTCTTTCTTTCCCTCACCCAATTTGTCAGGTAAAACTGGGAAAAGCAATCATTATAGGTATTCTGCTGACTTCCTACTTTTACTTTGAAGACCACTCAGCCTAACTTAATTCTCTTTTTACTTCAAAACACAAAATCTATCATACATCAACTTGAGTGTTTAGTAGAGACAAAGGGAAGAATTTTTCAGATATGCTAATGTCACTGCAGTTGCTCATGGTGTTATTCATTATTTGAGTTCTAAATGCACAGCATATATGACTGCAACTGTATATCTGAGCTTCATTAGTGTAGATAAGAATTTAGTGAGGTTTTAAAACATTGCTGGAAAAACACTACCACCAAAAAAAAAAAAAAAAACAAATTTTAGCTTACTTTTCATTTTTTCTTTAAATAGACTCAGTAATTACTTTGTTCTTTACATTACTATCAGGAGACTACCTTCTGATTTGTACTACAGTTGAAGTTAACAGAAGATCACAGTGTGTAAAAGATTTCTGTTGGCAATAATTCAATGTATCAAAGATGAACATGGAGGAAAAATGTACTGTTTAACTCTGGGGTCTGACATTCTTATATACTAGCAACTTTGAATGGTTGATGCCTCTGGTACCTTCCCTAGAATATTTCTACATTTTGTATGGAGGCGATCTTTTGTCTAGAAAAAAAATATGTCCATTAGGCTTATAGCTGAACTCATCAAACACAACATCTTTCTATCAAATTTCCATTTTTCCAATGTTATGTTATGAATTTATTTCTCTTTATCTGATTTTATATTATTGTTACTCTATCCTTGTGTTAATGACACCACTGATTTTTCCCCATTTTATTTAGGGCATATATACCTTGACCTCAAGACAAAAGTGAGGTTTTTTTGTCTCAATAAGACAGTGTCTAAATAGTAGAATTTCTCAAAAGTAAGGACATCAAGAAAAACTCCCTGTATAGGGACTAACTAAAAGACTTCATTCCTAGGGCATTTTAGTTGACATTAGGTCAACTAACATTACTGATTTGCTGTCATGATGTTCCTTTAAAATGTAAAGTGCAAACCATTGATAACAAAATTTTAGTCATAGGTTTCAGAATTTTGGACATATTTAGTAATGTCCAGAATAGTTTACCTTCCAGCAAAAAAAGCATATTATTCTAAATTGTATGAAACATTACCTACAAAAGAACAAAACCTAAGGGTTCAATAATATTGAAATAAATATTCCTCTACACCCAGGCAAAAGATCTTGTGCCTGCTGGAAGACTTCTAGATGTAAGTATACTTACTCTAAATGGAAAAGAAAATCATGTTCTTATATTATGGAAAAGAAAATCATGAACTTGTTTAAATGAATGCGTAGAGCTTACTCACTCAAGACTTACTCAGTGAAGGCTTTATTTAATGAGACAAGATGCATTTTCAATGTGGTAATAGCATTAAAGGCAAGTTATCGTCGTTGTATAAATAGTCATATAGTTTTTCATTGATGGAAATGGTTGTTAATGGTATGTTTGCATTGCCAGAATGCATATCATTGTTATGCACAACTCAAAGATGATACTGCCTATAGAACAGAAAATATTAATCAGTAATAATTATTATATAATATATGGAAAATAGTATAAAATATTTTCAGTAGGACCTGTGTTAGTAATCTGAATTCTTTCAGCCAAAGAGTATTACGAGGAGGGTTGGATTAAAAAACAACAGTATGTGACCTTACAGATCTAAAATTTTATCATCTATTTGTGATTTATTTATAATAATCTATGCCATATAAAAAATCAACTGAGACTATAAAGTCAATTTGTGTTAATTAAGAATTATACATAATTAATTGCTCATTTACGGTTTGCTAATACAGTTCTTAGTTGTCAATACATAATACATGTCCTTGTGGACATCACTGTTACTCTCAAACTTGTCTCCTCATCTCTAAAGTGGATACGCTGTGCTTCCTCCTAGGGTTGTTAGAAGGATTCATATATGTGAAAACACTTTGAAAGTTTAAAGAATTAGGTTTATATTAGAGTCATATATGCATTTGTTATTGACTTTGTTAATAACTCTTTAAATGACCAAATATAATTTTATTTACTTTCAAATAATCAAAGCACTTTGTTGTTATTATAGATTCACAAAGTGAAATGTAAAAACATGCGAAAATGTTTTCAACCTATAAAATATGAGGGGACTTCCCAAAAAACAAAATTATCTTTTGGAAAGCAGGACCCTTGTAGTGCAGGTTTTCCCCACGAAGTAAATGTTCTAGGAACCCATCAACTAAAATTGTGAAAGGCTGCGTTCAGTTTCAGTGAATTATTTTGGAGATTCTTTCAATGTATTTGCCCATTTCACAATGGATGATTTACATGAGTAGCCTGCCCATACTGCACTGAGTGTTCAATTGTTTGCTGATCAAAACCCACAGGACCTCTGTACTTCATCCTCCCTCTTTACTTGATCTTGCCTGGAGCGATTTTTTTGTTTGTTTGTTTGGAGAAAGAAATCCCCAAAGGGAAATGTTTTGCCGATGTAGAAGAGGTGAAACAAAAAGTGGCAGAAGCACTAAATGTAATCAAAATTTACAAGTTCAAAAACCTTTGAGCAGTGGAAAAGGCGCTCAGTAGGTATATTGTATCAAATGCAGAGTACTTTGAAGGTGACTGAAATTTAAACATAAGAATAAATACACATTTTTAATAAATAAATTTTATTTTGGGGGGTCCCCCCTCATATAATAAAAGCCTTTGTAATTAAAACAATTTATCTATAAAAGTAACATCTTTTTATGAATCAGTCATGATTTTTTCTTCTTTTCATAAAAACTTCTATCCATTTTCTATAGTTCTTTTCATTTCAGATTGAAAATCAAAACAGTGCTGGAGGAAAGTTGAGTCTGTAGCTAGTATTCTTTGGTTCATACCCCAGTTTTATCACTTACTAGTTGTATGACTTTAGGAAAACATTTTAATATTTCAGTGCTTCAACTTCCTCATCTATAGAGTTCTTATGATAATGTCACCGCCTCCTGGAGTTGTGAGAATAAAATGAGATAATATTGTATATGCAAGACACGTGGCAGAGCTCTTAGAACATATTAAGTACCCAGTGAATGTCAGCTTCTGTTACTATGATCCTTCTCTGGAATTTTCTAGCCAGTTTCCTCCTCCAGGAAGATGCTTAAAGAAGATGCTTACTGTCTAATACATTAAGTGTTTCTTAAACATCTAGACAGTCAAGAATCTTACTATGTGGATTTAATCTTCCAGAAAGTTTTGATTTTGTGGCCTCTATTCTGTGGTCCTTTGAAGCAACAACTCAATTAACTAGAGGATCTTGAAATCCAGTATGAATCTTGGTGGCCTTTGGAATGCCCCATGGCACATGTCTCAGGTGTTTCTCTCAGTGCTCCAGTAACACCCAACTTCATTCTGAACCTGGAACAGAACAAGCAAAGCTCTTCCGCCTTGTAGCCTTGGCTCTATCCCATTTCTTTGCCTGTGCTGCTGTCCCTTCTCATTTCATGGCTGTCTCCTTCGATCATTGAGATCCCAGTTAACAACACCCAAATTCAACATAGTAAATGGATTCAGAGTTGTCTTGTTAAATTTCCTCCATTTCTGTCTCCCATCATATGTTTCATAAAAGCAGTGGCCATATCTGATTTATTCACTAATTATAGCATCCTCAGCATATTATAGTGTCTAATATTAATTAACTATTCAATGTATATTTATCTAAAATATAAATCAAAAGAACATGTTTACTTTTTACCCTGTGATGCTAGGTTGGCATTTAAATATCAGAAGGATTTTGTGAGTGAGCACATTCATGTGTATGTGTGTGCATGTTCACAGGTCGATGAAGAAATGTGTGAGTGTATATATGGGATATTATCTATGTTTGTATTTCTCTTTTTTTTTTTGAGTTGGAGTCTCACTCGGTCACCCAGACTGGAGCGCAGTGGCTGCTCCCGGCCACCGCAGCCTCGACCTGCTGGGCTCCAGCGATCCTTCCACCTCAGCCTTCTAAGTAGCTGGAACTACAGGCGCATGCTACCACGCCCAGCTAATTTTTGATTTATTGTAGAGATGAGGTCTCGCCAAGTTGCCCGGGCGGGTCTCAAACCTGCGCATGTTTGTATTTCTTAGCTCTGTCCACTGAGAGGGCCTAGAGTTAGGGATAGCTCAGTAACAATAAGCGTACCTAGTATCCAAATGTTGATTTCTAAATATCATGCTTCATTAAAAGGAACATGGGCACCTTTGAAAAATGATTGCTTCTATGATTGAGGCAAAGAAAGTTCAAGATGAGCTTGCAGTGTTTTGCAGTGTCAGAAAGTTAGGAAGTGCCGGAAAAAAAAATAAGAAATAAAAAGGATGAGAGCATGTCAAAAGAACATAGATGGCAACCTGGAAAAACTCCCAATGACCAAAGCTGAAACAATTTGAGCAACAAAAGAAATAACAGTAGCACTAGATCATAATTCAAACTTAAAATAAATATCCATAAACCCATAATGATATAAGCAAATGATGTACTAAATAATTGGTGATAGAAGACAATTTTTCCCTGAGAATTTCAAGTAATAAATGTGTAAGGCATGAAGATAGTAGAAAATCACCATTAGAATTCCACAGTACTAATTGCTACAGGCAAGATCCACCAATGGATACTGAAATCAGTGTGCAAGAGTTTTAGCAGTAAGAGCAACTAAAATAATAAATATTTGGGGCTCTAACTTTCCAATAACTCTTTTTTTCTAGCCAGTAAAACTTCATTCCTCTCACCTTGAGTGTGAACTGGATTTTTAAATTTGCTTCCTTTAAATAAAAGACCATGGAGAAAGCTGGAAGACATAACCTGAACCTAATGTTTAAAATTGACGTCATCAGTATTCAGTTACGTTAACAGTGTGCAATAGTACACTGAGATGACCACGTCATCTCTGTAGCATTCCTTTCCCAAATTCATAACTTCAGTAATTATGAGAAAAATTAGAGAGACCTAAAATGAGTGATGTTCTATAAAATATCTGGTCAGTAGTCTGCAGAAGGTTCAAGGTCATAAAACAGGGGTCCTCAAACTTTTAAAGCAGGGGCCAGTTCACTGTCCCTCAGACCGTTGGAGGGGTGGACTATAGTTTAAAAAAAAACTATGAACAAATTCCTATGCATACTGCACATATCTTATTTTGAAGTGAAAAAGCAAAACGGGAACAAATACAATATTTAAAATGAAGAACAAGTAAAGTTAAATCAACAAACTTACCAGTATTTCAATGGGAACTATGGGCCTGCTTTTGGCTAATGAGATGGTCAATGTCCGGTTCACTGCTAGTCATATATGTCACTGCTAGTCATAAGACAGAGAGGAGGAGTCGAGAGACAGAGAGAAGGAGGGGAGTCGGAGAGTGCGACGGCACATTCCACACATGCGCACTGCGGCCTGGAATAGTGGGCTGCTAGGCAGGACAGGCAGCGACAGCAAAAACACCCAGTGGGCCGGATAAATGTCCTTGGTGGGCCACATGTGGCCCATGGGCCATAGTTTGAGGACCCCTGTCATAAAAGAGAAATAATTGAGACATTGTCACAATTGGAGGACATTCAGGAGACATGATGACTAAATGTAAAGTAGTATCCTGGGGTGAATCCTGAAAGAGAATAAGAATATTAGACCAAAAAAAGAAAAAAGATACCTGAATAAAGTCTATAGTTCATTTAATAGTATTTATCAATGCTAATTTCTTATTTTTGAAAAAATAACTATATTTATATAAGATATTAACATTAGAAGAAGCTAAAAGGTATAAGGGAACTCTCTGTACTGTCTTTGCAACTGTTCTGTCGATCTTAAGTCATTTCAAAGTAAAAAGTTGAAGAAAATAGAGGAAGTCTTTTAAATCCAGCTTCTAGCATAGGTTAAGAATTAAACAAGCTTTTAAAAAATAAATTCGTGTGTTTGATAGTAATTTTTTACATAGCTATAGGATTATCTTAATTGATTTATATGTACATCTGAATCTTCCCTCTACTTAAATCATCTCCTTTAAGTGTAAGTGTAGTTTTCAGGATTTCATTCTTTTGTTGTTTCCATCTTATAAAAATAACCTTCTATTTTTGTTACCTACCTGGTACATTTTTCATACTTCAAAATCCACCTCAAAAATTACCTTTCTATGAAGTTTCTCAAATATTGATAATAATCTTTCTAAATATCTTTACCTTAGCATTCATGATATTTTACTTTATATGCTTTTGTCACCATCTAGAAATTGGACTTCTTAAAAAGAAAAGTCATTCCTTATTATATTTTTTCATGCTCACTTTAATGCCCAAAGATGATAGGAGTTCTATAAAGCATTTATAGATTATTCTGTTCATGATAGAATAAATGAATAGTTATTCTGTTTCAAGTATTTGACTTGGTTATTATATTCAATTTATGTGCTACTGGAATAAAATATCAAAAATGTTCTTTCTTTTGTAACTTCTTAACTCTCAAGAGCTTATAGCAAAGTTTCATTTTATATTTGTAAATAATTGTCCTGCAGAACCCATTTAAACAGGTCACTTAATGCTTCACAATATCAGAAGTGGAGTGAAGGGTAAAGCTGTAGAATGTTGTGTATTTCATTATGGTTATTTTGTGAGGAATGTTACACTGTCTGTCATGTTTGCTTACATAGATTCTCTGCCAGAGAAGAGGAGTGCCCACCTTTAAAAATATATGTTATTTTAAAATTACTTTCTCCATCTAGGCAAGACAATTTTGGAAAATTGGTATAAATTATACACTATAGTAACAATAAAATGTTTTCACATTTAAGGCATATTGCCTTATTTATGACAAAAATAAGGTGTGGATTGACTTTATGCTTAGATAAGTGTTCATCCAAATAGTCACTATCAAAAGACATAATAAAAATGTTTGATCATTTAAAGCATTGTGAAATTAATAGGTTACTATTGTATATATAAAAACATATATATAATTTATTAGCATTTATTACTCTATAAATTTTAAATATTGAAAACACTTATTTTCTTTAAAATATCTTGCTTATTTTTAGCTTAAAAAAATCAGAGCTCTAAATAGAAAGGAAATAGTCTTATGGGACATTTTACTTGTAGTGTGAACTGTAATGAAACATATTAATTTACATCACAAAGTCTATAATATCTATATTGTTATATCATATTTTATAGTTTATATTGTTTCATATTACAGCTATTATTTTTATTTAGTGTCCTGTTAGTCTTATTCTATTCATATATCAGGTGATAAGTAAAAATGCATTTCTATATGCATGTATATATTTTATCTTAATAGCTCTTATACCTCTCTACATATACATATATATTGCATTTTGAAGAATACCACTAGTATTATTAATAGTAATATATTCAGGTCGGGCTCGGTGGCTCAGCCTGTAATCCCGCACTTTGGGAGGCCGAGGTGAGTGGATTGCCTGAGCCCACGGGTTCAAGACCCGCCTGGCCAAATTGGCAAGACCTCATCTCTATAATAAATCAAAAATTAGCCGGGCCTGGTAGCGTGCGCCTGTAGTTCCAGCTACTTGGAAGGCTGAGGCGGAAGGATTGCCAGAGCCCAGCAGGTGGAGGCTGCGGTGGCCAAGAGCGGCCACTACACTTTAGTGTGGGTGACAGAGTGAGACTCCAACTCAAAAAAAAAAATAGTAATATATTCCTATCTTCATTAATTTTATGAAATACCGTTATATTTTCTCAGTCTGATAAGACTAAAACTGCAAGAGTTAAATATTAAATGCGTGAGATAGTAATAGATTATTATAAATTGGTCCTCATAAATTATGAACCTAGCAGATCAATCTCTCTCCAATAGTCTAGAAATTAATTTTATAAAATTAATTTAACTGTTCCTTACATTAAAAATAAAACTGTAATCCAAGCACAGTGGCCTGTGCCTCTAGTTCTGACTACTCTTGAGACTAAAGAAGGTCACCTGAACACAGGAGTTCAAGGTTGTGGTGTTTGATGATCCGCTCTGAGAATAACCACTGCGCTCCAGTTTGGGCAACATAACAAGATTTTATCTCCAAATAAATAAATAGAACTGTAGCGAAATCATTGCATGTTTCTTATAACTAAAATGGAATATATGTGTCAGTTTGCATATGCCTTAGTTTAAAAGAATATAAACTGTATTTAAACAAATAACATTTTTACAAATTATTTCCATGAGTTTACAGTCAGAATTCAGTGAAATGCAATGGAAGTAAATATCACTACTAACTTAATACCTACATATCAGTCACTTTGTGTACATCATACCACATTTGTACAATAACAGTCCTGCACGTGGACATCATTATCTACCTTGACAGAGAGACTATGTCTCTGAAGAAATTACTAGCCTAAACCCAAGCAGCAAAAAAAGATTTAGAAAACCCAATATTTTGGGCTCCAAAAACCAACACATTTTGTGTTGTCAGTGTAGAATCCGGGAGTAGTAAATCTGTAGTATTTTATGAGTAGTATAAAATTATCTCAGCTTTCTCAGATCAAAACTTCCTGGGTTGTGAGTTTAGTTATTGGATTACAATGTGGTTACAGTAAATTTAAGGTTAATTCAACTTTTGAACTTCCAAAATTATAGGAGACAAAAGGTCGGGACTTTCTAAATAAACAACCATTTATTTTGTGTCTTTGGGAAACCTGGCACCAAGGTACATCTAATACATTTTATCTTAATTATTTAACAAAACACTGATATGACCACTTTACACATGAAGAAACAACTGAGGTAAGTAATCCTGCCCAGACCACAGTGGCTGAAGGTATGAAAGTTGGGTATTAAAGTCAGCTCTTGCTGACTACAAATCTCGTGTTCTTTAAAAATTATACAGTCTGTAGAATGTAAACTGTAGATAGTCAAGGGGGTTTCTAGAATTTGACAAAAGAAGAAGCAAATGGTACAGAAAACAAAACAAAATTGATTATCAATTAGAAAAATGGAATCACTCTTGAGGAAATGAGAAAAGGGCAAGTTCAACTCTACATATCTTGCCAGATGCTAAGGAAATACATTGACTAGAAGCTGATGCTGAAGTTCACCTCCATTCATTAAGATGATCTTTCATTATGCTCACGTATTATAAAACATCTAAAGAAGAGAATTAAAATAGTTTTTCACTAAAATATTTTTCTATTATAATATTTCTTCAAATAATGATTATTTGACTTGCAAACATTGTGTTAATTTTGGCAGAAGGCTAGTATTAGAATGTGCCACACATCTGGTTTAAAGTAAAAAAATCAAATATTTATGAATATTCCAATGTCCAATACTATGTAGACAAAAATTTGCTATATGGAAGAATTGTTTTCACTTTTCATATAAATGTACCCTCACTGCATACTGAGAGCCTGTGTGGTTTTTAATATCAGCACACTTTTGAGAGGGAAAAGAAAACTCACATGTATCAACCACCAGCTTTCCCAGAGGAATATATAACTTTTTGATAATTTAATAAATCAGTCACTGTTTATGAAATTAATAAACTGTTTTACCTGAGGTGATGTGGGAAAATATCTATTAGAATTAGAGTAGATTTATTTAGTTTAATTCCTCAATCTTCCTTAAGGCAGCTGAATCCCCAAGAAGCAAAAGAAATAGCTGAGATCTAAGAGCTGTTTTTAGTGGAGTCAAAAACAGAATGGATAACTCTCCTATATAGTTCATGGCTTTTTCTCTTTTCTTCCATCAGTACTTTAAATTACTTTATGCCAACTCCTAGAATAGTAAGAATAGTAGTTTCCTTTGACTTAAAGGAAACTAGTTTCATTTAGTTAAAGTTTAAATGAAGATTTGATGAAAATACACTATACCACTTACATGAATAGCCCTATTATATCCAAAGGCTTAGAGCTAATTGAATTTAAAATAAAATACTAACCATGCTTGCTCATTAAAAAAAAAGTTTTAGGTCTAGTCTTAACTATTTCAATGCCAGTATACCAAAGAGACAAATTTCTGAGGTGATTATTTAGAAATCATAATACAGTTTTATATCATTAAAAAATGATTACAATGTCATAGGGCTTATGACTATACAGAATAACAAAATTCTCTGGACAGCAGATCCATCATAAATTTAGACAATAACCAAATAACCTGTGAAAATTACTGTGCAAAAAAATTTTAATCTTTTAAGTTGCTATGATAATTGCTGTATTTGCTAGAAGATATTCAGAAGATGCCAAATTCCTTGTGTAAAGTAAATCTTTATGAAGCATATCCTAAGCATTCTGATTTTTTTCAGATTGCTTTTGATTTGCATAATTGATGCTTGAGTTCAGTGTAGAAATAAACTCAATTGATAAATTTAAAGAACATGAAAAGATAGATAAAAGTTCAAGACCAAAGGAAGGGATTGTCTTTTCTGATATTTACATCTTCCATGTTTCTGTTAACTGTATAGTTTTTTTAGGAAGTTAGATACTCAGTCTGAATTGCTATTCAGAGAACAGCAAAGGTGATAAGAATTGCCCTGAACTACAATCCCACTGAACTTTTAACCTCCTGGGTTTAATTTAACATTGGGAATGAAATCCATTCTTAATTATTTATTGTTGCTGCATTTCATATGGGCAAAGGACTAAATTATGCTATTCTTTTTTAGCCAAAAAGAATACACATACACAGTAGTTGAACCAGGTTTCTTGAGGGGGTGTGACTGGGGAGTTAGGGAGGGAACATATTCGATACCTGTAACTTGTCGTGAGTATGTTTAAATAAAAGTGAGCAGACATCTGTGAGCTTAAAAATATTTCCCACAAAGGAAGAAGAGCCAATGGGAAAGTGACAAATATGGGAAACTCTTGGGGGAGGTGGGATGGGATTGGCAGTTGAGGGAAACTGCTAGGGAGGGAGGGGCATACGTCATTAACAAGGGTACCTGCATAATCAACATTTGTATACCTAACCTTGAATTGTACCCCATATCATTTTAATAAAAAAATAAATAAAATGACAAATGAGTGTTGCGTATTGCAAGTCAATGCTGCAGCCAGGACTCAATTTGCAAAGAAGCTTAAAATCTGAGTGACTGACATTTAGGGAAAGTCCAGGAGTGTTGGTAAAGACTGAAAGGAACTCCTTGAGAAGTAGTGATAAAAAAACAGGTTTACACTCAGAAGGCCCACTATACAGGTAACTCATCACTGGAGGATTGGGGAATGTGATAAAAACTCAATTGTTTTGAAAATAAAGAGTTTTCAGTAACAGCGTAAAAGGCTAACTTTGTCATATGGGTTAAAGACAATTGGGGATAGGGTAGAAAACACATTTACAAGTCAGTGTGACCTTTGTCAAGTTAATCTCTATATTCATGCCATGGGTTGCTAATAGTGGTGCTTATCTCCAGGGGCTTTCCTAAGGATTAATTGAATTTATACAGGTAAAACTTGCAATTTTGCCTGACACACAGTAAGTGTTCTGCAAATGTTTTATTATTGTTGTTGTTGTTGTTCATGTAACAGGTGACTGGGATTAAAGTAAACTCTGGCAATCGAAGCTATAAAGCAAAAACAGCATTCTCAAAGACCAACCTCATTAAGGAACTGCAGTTGTGATGGACTAGCTCCTGCCTGCCTATACCAAAAATTGTCAGGGAATGTGAGGTAGAATTTTGCCTGAAGGTTTTTACCATGTCTGACTCTGATGTCTTTCTGAAACCATCAGCATTTTCACTGCTCATCTTTTTGCTGCATCTTCTGGATGCAGCACTCAGTAGCTATGTGACCTTGAGGATCAAGTTATTAAAAAGTATTCAGAGCCACAGAAACTTATTACCTTCTTCAGTGATTGTGTATAGTGCTTTCGTATTCCCAAATTTATATAATCCCTAAAAGGTTCAGCATTTGTTAGAAAATTGTAAGGGTCATTAAGTAAATTAGATGAGGGTTAAACAAGGTTACAAAAATTTTTAAAAGATACAGCAGGAAAGTTAGGACTAGTTGTGGAAAAAGACAATTACTTCAGGAGCAGAAACTAGCAAATAATGGGGAACTCCCTCCTCATTCCCAGAGGTCAGAGATTGGTGACTGAGGGTGGTGGTTGTACTAACAGCTTTATTTGAGGTCTAATTTACATACCATAAAATTCACCCATTGGGGTTGTGTTTTATGTGACTTTACATTCTGAGTCGGTGAAGCAGTCCTGATCCAACACAGAATAAGCCTCAATAAATCATTTTTAATGAATTTGTTTATTTCATAACAAGTAAAAATACAAGTATAAATTTGTCAAATTGTATCCCTAATAAGAAAATTCAAAATCCAGCTTAATTGCACACCTATATGTTTCATTATCAAAAGAAAGATTGTATTTTGGCTTTAATAATAAAATTAGTACTTTTTAGAAATAAAAATAGCCAAGTTGATTCATTTCATAGTATAATAAATGTTTAGATTGAGAAATACCGTAGAAAATTCAAATTTTGTGATGCTCAAAAATTCAACTTGTCTTTTTAATTAAGCACATTTGAAACTATTTCTCTTAGTTGTCTTTATCTGAACAGTTAGTATATTTTGGAAATAATTTCTTTGGAAATCTCAATGTTGTATAATGATGAGACACCCAGTTCATGACCAAGAGAAGGAAAATCATGCATCAAAGCAGAACACCAGTATTTATTTTTAGTTGCATAAACAATTAGAGAGTTGAATGAAATCATAGAGATGATTTGTTAAAACTGTAATGGAAAAACAAAGAATGACAAAGTTAGTAATATGTCCAAGGTCACATGGTTTATTGACAGAGGCAATGACAAAAGCAGAGGCTGATAGAATGACAGAGTCAATCACAATTTTTATTAATTATTCAATTTGGCCACCCATCTGGTTTTCTCCAAAATTATCTTTAATTTGTCTTTTTGCTTATCTCTGTGTCTCTATGCTTGAATAGTGCCGACAATAGACTTTCAGATGAATTGTTTAGTCTTTGTAGAGTTTTACTATTAAAATGTCACCATTTTTTGGAGAAGCAAGACTTTTCTTGTAATTTCTACCAATTAGTCTTGATTTTGACTCTTGAAGTCATGAAAAGCAAGTCAAATACCTTTTAAATCTGAAAGTCCTGCCAATTATTTTAATTATTTTGTCACTGCCTCTGTCAATAAGGACAGCTAAGTGTTCCTTTTAACAAAATAAATGTTTATTTGTGAGGAGTGTTTTTTTAAAATTAAAATGTTCTCATTATCAGAAACTTAAATATAGAAGTCCACCAATCACCAATTACCCATGTATAACTTTCCTTAATTATTCATGTAGTTGCTTCTTTCTTAGTATAGATTTTTATTGTTGTAGATGCATTTCTGTGTTTAAAATTGTATACATGATTACCACTTATCTTATGATTATTTTCTTATGATAATAATATGCAATACTTATTTTAATACCTGAAGACTTTTTACTAAGTAAAAACTTAGTAAAGCACTTTATTGAACTTACCAACAATAATTGATTTGAGACCCTTTTAATTTTTCCTGACAATAAATAACAGTAAAAATAATGTATAAAGTAATAATGTATACTTTTGTGTATATATTACCTGCATTGTAAACTATAACTGGAGTGTGGATTCCTGGAGGAGGTATTTCTGAGTAAATGACTTGAACCTTTGAAAGGACTGATACTCATATTTCCAAATTCTTTTCAGTTTAAACTACCACCAGCAATTTATGAGAGAAGTATTTTCACTGCATCACTTCAAGTATTGAATATTCTTTTGTCTGTAAGCAGATCAAATTTGGCATTATCCTTGAGGTGAGATGAGTTTCCTGGATGCAGCAAATAATTGGGTCATGGTTTCTTATCCAGTTTGCCATTCTGTATCTTTTCAGTGGTGTGTTTAGTCCATTCACGTTCAGACTGATGATTGAAATGTGATTGTTTATTTCCGTCATGAGTTTCTTCTAAAGTTTTTTCTTTATTTACTTTTTTTCTTTTAGCTTTGGGCTTGATGTATGTCTGTGTTTTCAAGTTTACTTTTGCGGTATATTCTCTGTTGATTCTGTGCTCTGCTGTTCTCTTAAGAAGTGTGTAGTCATTCTTTTTTTCTTCTGTGTTTAATATCATTTTAATCATCTTCTGTAGAGCTGGTCTGGAAGCTACATAATCTCCTAGGGACTAGATGTCTGGGAAGGACTTATTCTCCATCACTGATGAAACTGAGCTTGGCTGGTTAGTAAATTCTTGGTTGAAATTGTTTATCATTGAGGACTTTGGATATTGGGCTCCAGTCCCTTCTTGCTTGTATGTTTCTGCCAATAGGTCTGCTGCTATTCTGATTGATTCTCACTGGTAAGTAGTCTGACTTTTCTCTCTTGCTGCCTTTAGAGTTTTTTCTTTTGTGCCTACTTTGTGTAGGTGAATTACTATGTGTCTATGGATTGGTCTCCTCATTAGATGTCTTGTGGAACTTCTCTGTATCTCTTGTGTTTGGCTGGCCACATCTCTGATAAGATGGGGAAAGTTTTCTTGGATAACCTCCAGGAATATTTTCTCCAAGGTGTTCTCTATTTCCTTTTCTTCTGGGATACCAATCAAGTGTAGGTTCAGCCTCTTGATATAATCATACAACTCTTGTAGGCTTTGTTATTTCTTTATGAGTTTTCTTTCCATGTTTTTTGCAGATTGGTTAATTCCATGTTCTAGTCTTCAAGTTCTGAGATTCTTCTCCTAGAATAATTCTGCTTTCCATGTTTGTCATCTTGTTATTTATTTCCTGGATGAAATTTTTTATGACCAAAATCTCTGCTGCAAGTGTTGCATCTTGTCTCTCTTGATTCTTATTCACTCTTTCCATCCATTCCTTAATACCTGTCTTATTCTGTCATTGGTGACTTCCATTGTTTGACCTCTGAGGTCTGATTTTTCAGGAATTTTCTCTTTGTTACACTTGAAATTACCTGTGGTCTTCCAGTGATTTTTCCTTATTTGTGACAGAGCTCTTTCTTTTCTCTTTTGTTCCACTATTCAGTGGCAGTGGGAGAGGTTTACACTTCTGATGTGTGTTCAGTCCTCTATTTTTCCCTGGTCTGAGCTCTGGTTTTGTTCTATTTTGAAACAGGATTGTGATTGGGAAGATTTGCTGTCTCTTGTAGTTCTGAGAGTCAAATAAGGTAGAGGATGTGGAACACTGATCTCTTTGGAGATATTCTTTGTCTTTTTCTGGTCACACCCTTTGTCTTGCTGCTGAATCAGAGTAGGTGGTGGGGTGCCTGAGATTCAGCACTTGCCTTGTCCCTCCAGAGTTTGTGCTTTCAGGATATTCCCTCGGAATCATAATCAACCCTTGACTAGTTGATTCGCTGGTCACAGAGATTGGATCTGTTGCTCCATGATAAGAAAGCCAGAGCAATTTCCTGCCCTATTTTCAAGATGGTGGCAGGTTGTCTCTTTCATCTTCTCCTCTAGACTCCCTCTGCAGCCCTTACTGCCAGTGTTCAGCCAGGCACATGTGGTAAGGCAGAGTCTAGAGCTGGCAGTCTTTTCTGTTGCAGTGGTGAAGCAGAGCCTGGAGCTGGTGGTCTCTCCCTGCAGCTTCTTCCCAGGAAGACTTTTTTCAGTGCCAAAAAAATTTTAAAATGACACTTGGCTTCTGTGACTTGGGAAGCACTAGGGACTAAGCAGAGCAGTTGCAGCACCAGCTGCTTCACCTGGAGATCCCTGACTACTGCTCACGAGCCTCTATTTAGTTGGTCTTTCCCACCAGCTTCTTCTCAGGAAGGGTTTTGTTGATTAAAAGAAAAGAAAAGAAAAGAAAAAAATGGTGTTCGGCTTCTGCATTTTGGGAATCACTAGGGTTCAAGTCAAGAAGCTGCAAAACCATTCTCTTGACCAGGAGAGTCCTGGCCACTTACTCCTGAGCCCTCAGTCAGCCATTCACACACCCACTCACTCACAACATGTACACAAAATTTTCCATATACTCTCACTCACACTGGGACTCGCATAGTCTAACTGGTGTGGCTGCTATCTTCCTCTCCACTCCCCCATGTTTTCCTACTTAATAAACTCTTATTTATTTTAAATAATTATCCTAGTTATATTAATGTTGGATGTTATGTTTTAGTACTAAGAATTTTTAAATGCAACGTATGCATAACATGAGTGCTTCTCATAGTCATTTCTCCTTTGCTTTTGCATAGAAAAAGAGTTTTCTATCAAAAGGACATACCGATATTTACTGATACTTTCCTACTCTTTTATTTATTGTAATATTTAAGTATAAAATCGATGTAGAATCTATGTAGAATCTTCTTATGGCATGATAAGACAAGATAATTTTTTTTTACCAGCAGCCTCAATGTCATTTGCTATTTTTCCATTTCTTACTTGAATTTTTCATACTTCCTTGTTAATATGCTTTTTCCCAACATGTGCTTAATTAATTACCTCTGCCTCAGTCTTTTTTTCACATAGACACACACATACCACCACCACCACTACAACAGTGACACCTAAGTCACATAATATTGCCTCTTACTCTGCAATAATCTCCTAATTGATCTTCTCTTAAAAAATAGAGGATGATGTATTTATCACAAATTTTTTATGTCCATCCAAACTTAAGCATTTTATGTTACTTTTGCTGTGGTTCAAATATTTATTTCTTTCTGTTTGGGTTAAAGGTCTCACCACTGAAACCATGACTGCTCATACACATCCTCACACACATATACACACACATACACATACATACAAATTCAGGAACTTGGGTTTAGCTATGGGCCTACAGATCTGATCTGGGTAGGACACTTTGAATATATTTTGCTGTTGAATAAGTCATTTTTTAAACAGTTATTTTGTCTTTCTTTGTCTTATGAAGTACTTATTTGCAAAATGTGGTATTCCCATACATTTCTTCATAGTATTGGCTTTCTTATGACAAGTCTATGTTTTTATTGTAAACAAAACATATAGTAAATCTTTAACACAATGAAAGAAGTACAAATGTTTCTGATGTAGTAATAGTAATATATGTATGCATTCCTCATTTAAAATTATATATTATATATATATATACACACACATATTTCTCAAAAAACTTCAAATTCTACCAATTATTAAGTATAATAGGAGATGGGGAAAGATGGATTAAGGTAAGATTACTCAAAATACTCATGTATCCAATCAGGTCAGGTAGGGTGGCTCCTGTCTGTGATCCCACATTTTGGGAGGCCAAGGTGGGAGGATTACTTAAGCCCATAAGTTTGAGACAAGCCTAGGAAACAGTGAGACCTTGTCTCAACAACAAAAACAAAAATCAAAAAATTAACTAGATGTGGTAGCACACTCCTCTAACCCCCATTACCTAAGGGACTGAGGAAGAAGTATTGCCTGCCCCCAGGAGCTCAAGGCTGTGTTGAGTTGTGATCGTGCCACTGCATTCCAGGCTGACAGAGTGAGACTCTGACTCAAAAAAGAAAAAGAAAAAAGAAAAAAAAAAAGAATATATATTTTTACATATATGCATAGAGAGAGAGAGAGCACTGGTAAAAACATTTATAAACTCATAATATATAAGCAAACTTTAAATTTGCCATGAATATTATACTACCATCAGAGTCTGTGAGTTTTGTACTTTTTAAAATTTTATTTTATTATAGAGATGTGGGGTATAAATGAGGATTAACTACAAAATAAGTTGCATGTGGGTGAAGTTTGGGCTTCTAACTGACCTTACTCTGCCTGATATTTCCACTTTCCTGTAGACCCTTAAAGACACATGCTTGTTTATTGGCAGATGGTTTCTTAACTTCTCCTCTTCTGAAGTTCTTAATCAGCAGTGCAAGTGATTTTAACAAGTAGAGTATGGGTTATTTCGTTTCCTCACTCAAGGCCCTTCTGTAACTTTGTATTATGCTTATCATAAATCCCAAAGTCCTTGTCCTGAATCCTCTGGCTACCATCTAGTTCTGCAGATTCATCTCCATTTTTTCTCTTACTCACTATGCTCTAGCCAACTGTTTTACCCTAAAATGCATTGTTTCCTTCTGCCTTTCCGTTTTCTTCTTCCTAGTTTCTTTAACATCATTATCTTCTCTGTGCTTCTTCACATGCTAGCACATTTATCATTTATTTTGCTCAGAGAGGCCACCCCTGTTTATTCAACCTGATGTACTTCTCCATCTCTTCTCCTCCTGCCAAATTTTTCCATCTCATCTCTCCACTTCTTTCCATTACAGCTCTTATAAAAATGTGTCATTATTCTGTTGCTATTTCTTGTGGGTCCCTTCAAATGAATTATAAGCTCTATGAGTGTAAGGATGTTGACACTCATTCACCATGGTTGAGTATACACATCTTGACCTATAAATGTTCAATAAATATTTCACACATTCAACAAATATTTATTGAGCACTTGCTATATACCAAACCCTTTCTGAGTACAATGGATATATCAGTGAGTGAAACAGTCAAAAATCTTTTGACTACTTAAATAATGGAAAACTTTCTTGTTTTATCTTTATCTACACTTTCCTTATGGTGTTCTTCTATATTCAAATTTGGTCTTTGAGTGAAAAATTGTCTGAGGTCATAGGTATGATACTGATTTTATTTTTACCTGCATTTAAATAGTTTTAATAAGATGTAAAGTTTACCTGCTGGGATTTTCTCTCAATTTTCAAAGCAATACCCCATTATATTCTTGCCTTCAAATCTGCCATTAAGAGAACTTATGTTTATCTGACTCTTTTTTTAATGTATGGGACTCCTCAAAAATATCACCATACAATCTTTTAATAAAGCAAGGCTAAGTTTATTAGAACTTATACCTAATCCTGAATTATACCACACCCACTTTAAAATAATACATATTATATATTATATATGCTATGCATATATACATAAAATAGAACTCACAACAGTAAAGGACCGTGTCATCTTGGCTGAGTTTTATAGTATCACCAAAGGGAGAAGTCGGGGTTAGATATTTATAGAGAATTCTAGCCAGGGCTCCTGTGGTTTAAGGTAAATCTTTCATGGTGGTAAAAAAAAAAAAAAATTGAGATGAGGCAATATTTGGGACCTAATAGTTTATTATTGGTGGATTTAATAAGATGATAGTTCTGAAGAGAATAAACTGTTGTTTAGTAAGGGAGTTGTTTGCCCAGGTAAGCAAAATATTATCTCAACTAAACAGATATGCAGGAGTTTATTTATGTAAACAGTGAAACAGAGAAGTTATTGCTTTTTACAATCTTACCTTTCCTGGGCAAAGTTTTTCTAGAACAAACAACTAAGTAGTGTTGGCATAGCTATTCCTAATGAGGTGGGAGTTGCATTTTAATAGGGAATATGCTTCCAGCTCCCCATTTTTAGAATGTTTTCTGTCTATAAGGAAGTTGTTCTAACATGCCCCATATGGCACTATAAATTCTTTCAACCTGAGCTCATTTTATAATTATGAAAATTGTTGATCATTACTACTAAAATATTTACTATACTCTGTTATTTAATTTTCACTTTCTTCAATCGCCATTGAACTGATGCATAAGTTTGTAGCATTTTTGCTTGTCCAGGGAATGCAAATGTTATATAGTGTTTGACTGGTCATGGTTCGTAGCCTGATGGTTTTTCTGAACATGAGAAATCACTCAGGTTAAAGTGACCCACTTTGAAATGACAGAACCATTTTCTTGCCATGCTTTCCCCGACGGCATTCTCCCCATACATGACACGGATGTGTGCTGCTTTTACTCCTCTGTTAAACTCAAACAGAAGAATATGTTGGAAGTGTTCATTTTCTCCACTTGACACTCCATCTTCTTTAGTTCACAAATAATACCTACCTTTCCTCAAACCTACAAAATGCAAGGTGTATTCACGAGCACAATATTGTCACTCCAAACAACAAATGATACACAAACTCTCAACATACAGTGTTGTAATGCTGAAAACAAACTCATACATCAACTAATATTTTATGGATATTAGCGCTTGTACTTCATTTCTATTTCTATTAGCTTTTTTTATTTTATAAACTGAGAAAAATTCATGACTAGTTCACTGATGCATTGTACTGTTGTTCTACCAGTATCTCTGATTACTTCTTCTTAATGATTATTTATTCTAGAGGCTTTCTCTTATGCCCTTTTATAATCTTATAGATTAATATGCATATTTTAGACTTTTGTTAGCTGGTACAGTAGCTCTACTTTTCCTGGTATAAAATATTCAGATTGCTTTCCTAGGACACCTTGAATTTTTCCCACTATGCTCTTGTTCACCTAGAAGTATAAGCAAAAGACAAAATCTTATACCCTTCTGAAGATTTTTAGGCAGTAGAGAGGAGAAACATGTTCCTTAGCCATTTATGTGTGGATTTACTCATTAGAGTTGTAATGCTTCATATAGCTGATGAAAACTTGGTGTTAGAGAGAAGAAAATCTTTTTGTACAGAGAAGAAAAGTATGTAAAAAAAAAGTATTTTGTACAGGTGATTTGATGGCATAATAGCAATTGACTGGAAGTACTAAACCAATTTTAGGCAAGTGATTAAAGCAATTTGACCCTATTTATTTTGTTCCCTAGTCCAAAATGGTAATAGAATAATTCTAAAAGTATACGTATTAATTCACTGATTCATCAACAAATTTTGGGCACTGATGCAAAACTGTTAGGTCATAGTCTGCTATATACAGATCAGTAAGAAGATTTCTAAACTAAAAGATCTATATAATTTATAAAGATGTATAAAAAAGGCCCTATAGCCTTGTCTTGAGAGGAAAGAAAGAAAAATTAGCAGAGTCTATGATACTTCAGATTAGGTTTTAAAACTTGGCAGGAGTTGCTAGGGGCTCAAAGAGAGGAAAGGTATTTAGGTTATAATAATAATAATAAAACAGTATAAAATGGATGAAAGTTATAGTGACCAAGTAGTTTGATATTCTTGGCAGTGTAAAATAAGTTTTTCCAGGGACGGTCTTGGAAGCCAGATTATGGCAGGACCAGTGTTCCATAAATCAAAAAATTAGCCAGGCGTGGTAGTGCGTGCCTGTAGTTCCAGCTACTGGAAGACTGAGGCGAAAGGATCACCGGAGCCCAGTAGATCGAGGCTGTGGTGGCCGGGAGTGGCTACTGCACTCCAGTTTGGGAGACTGAGTGAGACTCCAACTCAAAACAAAACAAAACAAAAAAAGTTATTTTCTTGTGAATGGTTATCAGTCTTTTAGGGATAATAAGTAAGAAAGTGATTTTATCATTTTTACATTTGAGAAAGATTAGGTATATGGCATTGTGGAAGATAAATGGAAAGGATACAAGACTAATATCAGTGAGATTATCTATAAGGATATTGCTATAGCCCATATAAGAGATGATGAGGAGATAAAGTACACCAACATTGTAGTGAGAGGATGCTGTTGAGCAGTTAAGATGTGGCATTGAGTTGAGAGCTAAGAAATTATATTGATAGTATTTAATTTGAATTAATTTTTGCTGAAACAGCGATATGTGACTGGTGGCTGCCATATTGGACAGCTCAAATCCAGAATTTAAGGGAAAGATGTAGTTTGGCAACATAAATTTTTACAGCACATTTTAAAGCATACGTATGGGTTTCATGCAACATTTCAAATAACAAGTCATGAATAAAAGTAAGAATGAGATGGAGGACAGAACCAGAAGCAAAACCTTAGTCATCTCCACATTTCAGCTTTGGACAGAAGAAAAGGAAGCTTGTGCAAACTACAGAGAGAAAGGTAATATTGAAGTAGGAAACAGCATTAGAGAAGGGTATCAGAGAACTCCACAGAGACCCAATTTCATTCAGAAGGCTTGTCACTAAGGCTACTGAAAACTGGAGTATTATAAGACTTGAAAAGCTTCAAATGTATCTGGCAACTTGAAGGACACAATTTTTAAAAATTATTCATTATGAAGATTAAATACCACGTTAGAGAGAGTCAGTTAATGGAAGATGTGATTAAAGTTTATAAAATAAAGAAAGTCAGAACTGGGAGAGAGAGAATTGCCAAAGTAGTTAAAATTAAAAATTGAAAGATAATTACAATTAAGCACAATTACAACTTATTTCTACAATTTAAAAAATCATCATGAGAAATAGCTATGTGAAAATTAAGCACATTTGGGACTTGAGAGGAAGACTTGCAGAAAGAGGCTTCAGAGATGAAAGAAGAAAACTGATGTGAAGTGCTAGGGATGCTCAGACAGCAGGATGAGAAGCTGGAATGAGAAGAGAACATCTTTTTCTTCTAACTCAGAGGGGAAAAAACAAAATAGATCGGTTCACACAATCTAACTCTATGGATGCATTTTAAAACTGCCTGCTACATATATTTTCTAAAGCATGTGTTTCCCAAATTCCATATGATAAAAATACAATTAAATAAAATGTTTTACCCTGCCTATGCCTTTGAAGATAGTGTTTAGTTTTAAGTTTACTGCTTGTTAAATCCTAAGGAGCTTTGATTTTTTTTTAAGTATAATCTCATAAAAAAGTATAATTTTCTTCTTTAAAATCTAGGATGTCATATGTTGGTAGTTTTTGTTATTGTTTTAGTTGTTGAGTAATATAAATTTATCTTCTTGGAATTCACATAAATGTTCCTAAAACTTTTAAAAGGATGTTAGTAGTTCATTGTGCTTTTACAACATCAAAGCAAGAAAAAACTTTTAGCAGTTAAGTTTTGATTAGACTAAGTCCTAAAACATTAAGTTTTGATCAGACTAAGTCATAAAACATTCAGTCACTAAGTAATATTTTCGATGTAAGATTCACAACCACTAACATATATATTTATATATTGTTTCCTGCCTAAGGAAATCAGAAATGGGTGTGCAATTCAGATTAATAGCAAAAATCAGAGCATCGTGCTTCTTTGTGGTGTGTGTACTCTGCCAACGATGATTGAGATAATATATTGTAACGATAGCAAGGAAAATAAGATTGAATTGAGTATGAATGAGCTATCTAGGAAAATGTTATTTCTTATTAGATTCCGGAAAAAGTACAAATGGAACTTAAGTATGTATAATAGTATCCTAACAACACATAGGAATCTTTATTTTCTCACTGTGTCATGAGATCACACCTGTAAGCATGTATCTTTTGAGAGTGCAATAGAGATGAAAAAGAAGACAAAAAAAGATGTTTGATGAAAGTTCATTTTAAAAGATGTTTGATGAAAGTTCATTTTACCTTTAACAACGTATATTAAGAATAAGATTTCTACATTTTCTTCCCTCTGTCTTCTTTGGTACTCAAATTTACTGTTCTCTACTTGCACAACTATGTTTATCCTTTAGGAAATTTGCCCTTGGATCCATATAAATATCTTAATTTTTCTTTTGGTCTTAGATAATTGCCATTTTTATATTTAGTGACAAAAATCTCTTGGTATCAATGTCAAGTTGTATTGCTCTCTCTATTCTTTTTTTTGTTTAATCCCCAATATATGTAAGGAAAATAAATTATTTAAAAAGTCAAATCTCAGATTTTAAGTTTTTTTCCATCACTTTCAATCTCTTTTCTGAGTCTTCAAAACATAGTCATTTCAGCCAGGTTCAGTGGCTCAGCCTGTAATCCCGTGCCTTTGGGAGGCTGAGGTGAGTGGATTGCCTGAGCCCGCCGGTTGGAGACCCACCTGGACGGCGAGACCTCATCTCTACAATAAATCAAAAAATCAACCGGGCGTGGTAGCGCATACCTGTAATTCCGGCTACTCGGAAGGCTGAGGCGGAAGGATCGCCGGAGCCCGGCAGGTCGAGGCTGCGGTGGCCGGGAGCGGCCACTGCACTCCAGTCTAGGCGACAGAGACTCCAACTCATTAAAAAAAAAAATAGTCATTTCACTTCTGGTGTTATAAAGGGAACGTTGAAATAGAAGGTGACTTTAAATTCTGTAATCTCATGGAAGAACTTTTTTTCCCCCTTCAGAAAGTTCATTCTAAAGTACAGGACCAGAGACAGTATTTTATTTCGACATTTTTGGTCAACATAGCTGCTATACTGAGTCCCTTGTTCTTAACAGACTTCCTATCCAGTAGCTGTCCTGTAGTTGCTGATAAGTGTGTCAGCTCAGAAACTCCATCAGCCTTATCAACACCTTCCATTTGTTATTGCATCCATATGGCATAGTTTTAAAATGTTACACTTGATTTTTCTTTTAGTCCTTCAGTTAATATCTATGCATCTCAAGTAATCAAGTAGGACCAATCGAGGTACTGAAAAACTATGTAATTTCTCACTCTCTTAATGTCTTAGCCTTCAGAGTTGTTCACTCTCTGTCTTTCTCTCTGTGTGTTTTAAGCTTCCATTATAAATATTTCCATTTTATTTATTTAATGACTATACATTTTAAGTGTATTTAAAAGTTGTCTAGACTTCCTAATATAAGTTCTTATGTTTTTTCAAATTCAATGGATTGAAAGAGGTCGTGAGAGTTAACAAAAGATCTTTCACAACACTAACAATTTGATTTTTAGCTTTCCACTCATTCTTATCTTCCCACTCATTAAAAACAATGTTGACTAGAATATGCCTTTCTTTCTCTGTAATGTGACTCTTTGTAGAATGTACTCATGTCATTTACATTTATGGAAGTAATTTGGATTAAATCAAATAGTTTTTAAAATATTTTTAAAATTTATTTTATTGCGGGACACATGTAAGGGTTTGTATACAGGTAAGGTTTAGGCTTCTAGCAAGCCCTCTCTCCCTCTGGTAGTGGGGATTGCAACACCATTCCCAATAGTAAAATAGATTTTAATTAGCCTCATTTCTCTTTATCTGTCTTCTTCTTCAAATTCTCCAGTTTTCTTCTGTCCACCAATTCCCTACTTTCTTTGACGTCTTGCACTTTGATAGTCAAAGTAAAATCTGTTGCCTATCTATTTGATAGCATCATTAATAAAATTAAGTAAATGAAATAAAACAAAGTAGTTTTTTTTTTCCTTTTCTAGGTTGGTTACTAATCTTGATTGACTCAAATCACATGAAGTCTAATATGTGTGCATTATCCATATGCATATGTGCGTCTGCATATTTTCATTTTACTAGTATTTTGAGTAAGCTACATTCAAACTTGTCTCAAGCAAAAACATTATTGATAGGAAACCCTAAATTTAACTTCAAATGAAAAATTCATATATTTTTCTAGGCGTCATAGATAAGGACAAAGTGAAATAATAGAGAAGTATGTATAAGGGAGCTTAAAAAAAAAAAATCCAGAATTATCTTTTGGGGCGAGCTCCTTGTAGTACACTTGTATACTTGGTATTTGTTCCTCCAGATCAAATGGCTAATCAAAGATTTTATCTGGAAGTTTTGAGAAGGTTGTGTCATAATTTGTGGAAGAAACATCCTGAGTTATGGCAAACAGATGACTGGATTTTCCACCATGACAATGCCCAAACCCACACCGCACTGAGTATTCAGCAGTTTTTGACCAAAACCAGCAAGACTCCCATATCCCACCTTCTTTATCTACCCAATCCTACCCATAGCAACTTTTTTCTTGTTTGCCTGGATGAAAAAGTCCTCAAAGGCAAACATTTTGCCAATGTGGAAGAGATGAAACAAAAACCAGAAACACTGTAAAGAATCAAAATTGACAAGTTCAAAAACTGTTTTGATCAGTGGAAAAATGTCGATAGATGTGTTGCATCAAACAGAGAGTACTTTGAAGGTGTCTAGAGTTTAAACATATAAGAATAAATATACTTTTTAAAAAATAAATACTTTTTTGGGGGGGGATCCCTTCTCATATACAACTGCAAGAGAATCTAAATGCCAGTTATTGTAATGATGAACTGCTTAGACTGTGGTCCTGATAAAATTTCAATGTGAAGGCCATGGCATTGTTATTCCATGATATAAATGCTATTCCTGTCATAGCAAAATGAATTTAAGCATCCCCAAAATACTTGTTATAATCAGGATTCAAACAAGTAATTTGTACATCTAAAATTAATGCAATTTAAATATTCACTTTTTGCTTAGTCTATGAAGGTACCTTCACAAAATGCTAGGTCTAACATATCAGAGGAAACAAATTATAAAATAATAGTTTTTACATTAGTTCCTGCACCTATATTTTTGAGAAATCATGATAAATGATCTAGTTGTCAAATGGTGACACTTAACTACTTGATAACTGAAATTACTAAAAAATGGAAGTAGCATGCAAACTGAAAATATTACATTAAATATAATTACAATTGTTAATGCAATGCATGGATAATCTGCAGTTAAAACATTATTCAAATTAGGTTAATTAACTCATAAAATAATTAGGGTTAAAAAGATCACTTAAAATGAATATGCATGCTTGAATACTTAAAATTACCCCTCATTTTAACTTTGCATAGCAAATATATGCAAAGAAACATGACGGTATAATTAACAAGCATAACATAAGAAACTAACAGCAATAAATAAATTATTCCAAAATGTAATACTTGTTTTCTACAAATTTGTATTATTAGGCTGATACTAAATCATTATAGCTTCCAGTGACTTTGTTAGTAATTTATCTTAAAATGATCTTTCATTTGTTTAAAATATTTTCTCATCTTCAATTATATCTTTACTGTAACTTTCAAATGATACATTTTATAATAAATATATTCCTGCCTTGTTTTTTGTTGTTCAGATATAAATGAAATAGAATAAAGAAAATAATATTTTTTAGTAAATTCTCTATTTAATACTTTTTCAGAACCTGTTTTTTGAAATTGAATTGCTTAGATTCACTTTGATAATTAATATCATCAATGCACATTATTTTGCCATCACTGAACTCTCTTACAAAGAGAAAAAAATAAAATTATGTTAATCAGGTTTAGTATGTTTTATTGACTTTAATGTTATTAATTTACACTTACTTTTACGTCAATACTTACTAGCATTAAGAATATAATAGGTAACAAATGAATAATATTTTGCCAAACTGATTACAGTCTAAGTAGTAGTAGTATGATTAGAAAAATTAACAATGAATAATATATTTGAATATCCCTTATTCAATTTTGAGACCTTAAAGATATGGTCTATGATTTTTCAAGGTGCTTTGCTAAAAATTGTATATACTTATGATAAATTTTATAAACAATTTCCAAAGCTATACAGATTCATTCTTTGATAAACATCACTTTTAGAGTAACTTTGTAAGTAATTTATCAAATACTAATCTCTTTATTTCTCTTGTTTAAGACTGTTTTCAGGTCACTGAATAAATATTGCCTATTTCCATTGTTTAAGGACAAAAAAACCACCTCCTAATCCTTAATAGTTACTAATAATGGTACTATTTTTGTTATTGATATCATTGTGAGTTGGAAAGGAAGTATGATGCTCAAGAACTTAAAAAGCATACTAACACTAATCCTTGTGTTTTTTGTTTGTATTTTCAGAGACAAAGAAATAGCATGGCATGAAACATGGCTCAGTTTTATTACAAAAGGAATGTCAATACCCCCTATAGAGATCGCATCCCTCTAAGGATAGTACGAGCAGAATCAGAACTCTCACCATCAGAAAAAGCTTACTTAAATGCTGTGGAAAAAGGAGACTATGCCAGTGTCAAGAAATCCCTAGAGGAAGCTGAAATTTATTTTAAAATCAATATTAATTGCATTGATCCTCTTGGAAGAACTGCTCTCCTCATTGCAATTGAAAATGAGAACTTGGAGCTCATCGAACTACTCTTAAGCTTTAATGTCTATGTTGGAGATGCTCTGTTGCATGCTATCAGAAAAGAAGTCGTTGGAGCCGTTGAGCTGTTATTGAACCACAAGAAGCCTAGTGGAGAGAAACAGGTACATGCAAAAATACAGTTTTTAATTTATTTTACCTCAGAAGGGTTTTTAAAAGATATTCAAATTTCCTGAAATTTTAAGAAATATGAGCATCCAAATCAGAAGTATATGATGCCAGGAAACTATTGCTAAGTACACCTTTCATATCCTACAACAGTTACCTCCTCTTGCACTCCATGCCCTGGCAAATCATAAGTAATTTTTAGAACTAAAGCAAAACAAATCAACCTATGTAGACCTTCTCATAAATTGTTACCATTTCTATGTAATGCTCAACATATGTTGTTTATAGCTTTAATGTGTATGAGTGGGTGTTTTTCCTCCTGTCTTTCATTTTCTAACAGTCTACACTGTCAGACTGTGAATTGTTTTGTTATTTTCCTCTAACCTGCTTGCCTGTTCTGGGCTTCTGCATCTTATTGCAAAAGTGAGTTTCATCATCTAGTTTTTATATCCTTTAACAAACCCTAGTGGATTATCCTACATTGAAACTTAAAGAGAGAAAAAAGATCACTAGAAAATAGCTGAACTCTGAAGGCTAAATTAACTATATAAATTTACAAATGGTAAAAAAAGTACCTATATCTTATTGTTGTCAATAGAAAATAAACTAAAATGGCATACAGTTATAAATATAATGTCTTTTTTTTAACATCTCTCTGTATTTTACTGGTAAGGAAGTAGACAGAGACACAAATGAAGTCTGTTAACAGGAGTCTGTTTTTGCCTGTCAGCCTCCTTCCCGTTGTTACTGCCTTGTGTCTGAATTCACTATTTGATCCTTTTTCCTCTCATACTGAACTCTTCACTTCCCTGCTTCAAGGATAATTGACTAATTGTAAATACATTGCAGATACTGTTATGGCTCAAAAATCTGTCTTTTAAAGTGAAATCTTATAAAATGTATACTATTACAACTCTAGCAATTTCTGCCCTATTTGATAACACACACATCTCTGTCTCTGCAGATGATAGACTGTTAGGAGGTGTGACATTCTTTTTTAAGCAAGCTCTGCTATGAGCTACCATTATCTTTGCTTTCCTGGAGGATTTTTATCAGAATCTTTGCTATTATTAGGAAGAAAACTTCATGGCTGAGTGTCTCCTTGCCTTCTCAGAAGTCTGTGTTTTATGGTCTTTTTTATGTCTCACACTCATTCACCTCTTCCCCTTAACTCAGCCAAAACTTTGATAAAACAACACTTCATAATAGCAATACTTTTCTGCTTGTTGCTTTGTAGGCTTTTTGTTGTTTGCTTCATGTACACTTTTTTGTGGATTATTGTCTCATCGCATAGGTAAAATTTTCTTAAAAATTTGCTTGTTTCATGTATCCTTCTGAACTTGAACAAGCCTTGGTTGAAATAGACAATAATAATCTAAAGGCATATTTTATGTTAAATCTCAGTTTTTCACCACAAGGAGGTGCAGAGCACAGACAAGAACGATAAAAGCATGTTTTTATCTATGTTTAGAAGCTACTACCTTAGTCATCTTATGATTTTGAAATTCCTTCTACATTCACACCCATAAAGTATTTGCATTTTCTAACAGCAATGATGTTATATTGTGCATCCTCTTGTTTTATGTCCATATAGGCAACCATAAGTCAGATGTTGTGGCTGTGGTGTAAATCATTTTAGACTGTAGCAAGCCTATAGAATAAAACTGCCATTGAATGTGGTTTTCATGTTTATTACTAAACAGCCTTCTTAGTTCTATTTTCTAGAGAACATTGGCAATAAATTCCAGTGTCTCTTTAGACAGTGACATTTGTACTAACCAGAATAATTTGGTGCCTGGAGAAGATATCTGCTATTATAAGAGTGTTTGTTGGATGATGTTCAATGTCTGAGCTAAACTCTAGCCTCACAAGTAGGTCCTGGCTCCTTAAAGGTACTTGATACGAACTCTGATTAATAAAAGGCAGTAAAGGTTTGCAATCTGCCAAGAGTCTGAAATATTCCAGGCCATGTGTTTCTGGAAAGTTTCTCTTGTATTAGCCTGCTGGCCAAAAATTCCTTTTCTATTTGTACATTCTAGAATTCCTTTTCAGCGAAGGCACTGATAATAAACAAAATTGTATCTTTTCTTTTGAACATTCTAATTTTAAAAGAGCAGTTTCAATCTACCTCAGAGTTCCTGTTATCTTGTACAATTAAAATGAAGTTTTAACAACATGAAATGTACACAGAATAGTGCATTAAAAGTGTCTTCAAGGCATGGGTAGTACCAAACCCCATTAGAACTTGACTGTTTATCTGTGATTGTCTTTGGTAATAGATCTCCTAAGCAAGACTAACATCTTTTGAAATGACAGTTTCTTCTTCTTCTTCTTTTTTTTTTTTAACTTAAAAAAAATGTTGTATTTCAAAGATGTGGGTTACAATTCAGAGATAAGTATATAAATGTTCATTATGCACGTACCCTTGTTGATGAGGTATGCTCCCCTCTCCCCCAGGAGAATCCCCCTACTGCCAATCCCGCCCCATCCCCTGCAATTTCCCACTACTGACACTCCTTTTCTTAAGTATTAGAATAATTGGTCAAGGTCCATTTATGAGTGAGAACATGTGATACTCAATTCTTTGTTTCTGTGAGAGGTCACTCAGTATTATAGACTCTAAGTTCATCCAAGTTGCTGTGAAGTTCATAATTTAGTCCTTCTTTATGACCGTGTAATAGTCCATCATATATATGTACCACATTTTTGACAGTTTCAATACATTAATGTGCTGAAGGTAAGAAATATGTTCTTGACAGGAATTTTTTCTCCCATAAGTTGGAGTTACTTAAATTATTTTTGTGATCTTTGAAATATATTTTATGTATTATTATAATTCATCTTATTTTCAGACTCTGGCACACATTGCCAATCATTTTTTTGAGGTCATTGAAGCCAAATGTTAAACCTAAAAACAATAATATCCAGTAATACAAAATAAATGTAACATCCCAAAATGCCAAAATGAGTAAAAAACAAAAAAAAAGTTCTATTAAGTATCATATGTCTAATTATTAGAACACTTACTAAGATCTTGAAATGTGATTAATGTGCATTAGAAATATATTTTTCTTGTATACATTTTTTGCCTATTTATTTTTTTCTCTGAAAAAAGTTTCAGTATGGCATCCTCCATCACAAGGGCTGTGAAATTTTAGATGAATCTATATACTCTTCAAATACATTCACTAGGGGCCAGTTTTTGGAGTGCTTGCTTTGACAGACCTTATTCTAGGTGCTGAGGAAGAGCCATGCTTTCTATTCTGTAGACTCTTAACATCTAGCTGTGAAGAAATAAAGGGAAAATATCATGGGAATATGAGTAAAGGTGATCACAATTGAAAAAATGAAAAATCAATCTTCTAGCATATACAGAATCTTCTAGATAATTATGAAGTTATATTGACTGTTTTTGGCAAATACAAAATGTTCATGAATAGAGGATATGAGAGCAGAAGAAGGGATAGAAAGAAAGAGGAAGAATGTTGAAGGGTTTATACCTTAGAAAATTGAATACCTTTGACTAAGATAAAGACTATGAGAGCTGGGCTCAGTGGCTCAATCTGTAATCCCAGTGCTCTGGGAGGCCGAGTTGAATGGATTGCCTGAACCCGCGGGTTCGAGACCCACCTGGGCAACTTGGCGAGACCTCATCTCTACAATAAATCAAAAATTAACTGAGCGTGGTAGTGCACACCTGTAGTTCTAGCTACTTGGAAGGCTGAGGCGGAAGGATCACCAGAGCCCAGCAGGTCGAAGCTGCGGTGGCCGGGAACAGTCACTGCACTCCAGTCTGGGCGAAAAGACTATGAGAAAAGGTTTATGGGACTAGATTACATATTTTCAGTGTTTGACTTGCTGATATTGATAGCTAGGAGTTAACTAGAAATGTTGGATTTGAGAATGGAGTCTGGGATTGGTATATAGATGATATCAAAGATACTGAAGCAAAGAAAATCACCTGTCATTCTGACAATGATTTTTCCCTTCTTGATCTTATACATTGTTTAAATATTTGTGTTGTTTTTTGTATTAAATGCCTTTCTTGGTGTAGCATTTAAAGAAAAGATACAGGTCTTGCCCGATATAAGTATTTCCTTCTATATTTAATGTAGACCTTCATAGATGAGGATATTGAGATTTGAGTGTTTTTTAAATTTTTTCTTAGAAAATGAAAAGATATAATACTTGGTTTATTTCTTTCCTCTAGGAGACAGTGCACAAACCCTATGATTCTTTGGACTAAGCAGAATTCATTGCATGATAGTCCCTGGTGACTTTACTGAACTTTGCTTTAACCGTTTTAAGTACCTTATTCTCTAGAGGGGTTGACTGAGAATGACTTCTTAGCTCCCTTTTTCAGTCAATTGACTGGTTACTTGACAATTATTTCCAGCACACCTTTTTCTTAGATGTCTTCTAAGGCCAGATTCAATTTCAGTTTCAGCTGCTTCAGAAAAATGTTTATCAGAAGCAGAACTTTTCCATTTTTTGCTTAGTCCAGTGGTTGTCAGTAATCAGCATCATCACTGGAAGGGCTTATTAAAACACAGACTGCTGGACCCACCTACAGAGTTTTTGACACAGAAGGTCTGGAATGAGGCCCTGGAATTTGTATTTCCAATGAGTACCTGGTGATGCTAACGTTGCCAGTCTAGAGACAAAACTTTAAGAACCACTGACCTTTAGAGGATGTTGAAAGTTTTAGAAAACCTATATATGTGGTTATGATGTTGGGTGTGTTAAATCACACTATGTTAACCTGGTTTTCAGGATAATTTTAATTAATTACCTTAAGTACTATTAAGTGGTTAATTGATGTGTGAGAGTTTCTCAAATTCAGGAACATCTTTATTATGTTTTTCCCCCTTCGGCGGTGGTGGGGGAGGGGGGCAGGGAGGGGGTTTTGCTAGATATTATGTATTAGCATAACAGTTAAGTTCCTAGAGAATTTAGCTGAAAAAACTTTGGCTTAAAAGTTTTACTAAAAAGAATACATGGTTTCATAATTGGGAGGGATCTTGGAGAACACTTATCACCTCATTTTACAAAGGAGGAGAAGGAAGGGGGAAATGGTGCCTGGGGCTGACATGACTGAACGGACCTATATATTAATAACTAAGAACCAACCTTGATATAGCCTAGATGATGATAATAATCAAATTACCAAAAAGAGAGACAAAAATAATAATAACACTAGATAACATTCATTGAGTCTGAACTGTAGTATGAATTTTACTTGCAGGACCTCATTTAATTTTTACATTATTCTGTGAAGGTACTTACTATTGTTATCATATAGATGAGGAAACGAAGACCCAAAAATGCTTATGTGGCATGTACCAGATCACAAAGCAAGTAAGTGTCTGCTGGAGCTTAGTATCTCAGAAGGTAATCACTCTACAGTCTGGCTCTAGACATTGCATCAATTTGAATGGGGGCTTTTAAGTCAATAATTTATTATGTAGTTTCGGATATGAGTTAGTCAAATTTGAAAGAGTTTCTAGATTTACATATTCCAACTATCTCTATTCTGAATATTATGAGGCCATTTATAATTTTGTTGCCCAATAAACATTATTTGTGACCCTACATGTTTCCTGCTAAGCATTGTGTTAAAGATTAACAAAGTCACTAAAAGCTGTGAAGTATTGGGTAAAAAAACAGAATAAAATGATAGAAATGTCCAGTTCACCACTTGTTAATTGAACAAATCTCTGAATTTCTCTGAGCCTTGATTTTCTTGACTGTTAATCAGGATGCTAATCTTAATCTGGTCTGCTTCTCAAAGTCTAGTAATGTTCATATTCTGTAAAAGTATTTTTATAAGGTAACATGTAATAACAGCATAATAGTATTGGCATTACTGTATTATTCCTTTACTCCGTCTTCCTATTGACAAAGCAATATACTAATACTGAAAATATGCTGAAAAGATTAAGTTAAGCATCCGCAATTTATTCTCTAGAGTGCAAGACTTATTTTTTCATTTGAAAAATGCAATCATTGGAAACAGAAACCCAGTCTAGGGAGCACAAAGAAGAATTTAATTCAGTTTACTTTTTTTTCTTTCCTTCTCAGTGCATATGAGACTTTCTTTAAAAATAGTTTCAGCAGACTTGTTAATACAATTGTGGCTTTAGGAAAATTACCTAATATTTAATCAGAAAATCAAATAATCTGAAATAGGAGATTGGTATCAGCATGTTAATGCAAATATCCATCTAACAACAAAGATACATTGCTGTCTAAAAATATAGAGCATTTTCAGTTGATACAGATGCTGATAAATATATTCCTGTCTACTGGATCAAGAACTATGTTCTTTAAACAAGTCTAAATTTTTCTAATTGAAACTGCTTACATTTTCCTTCAAGATTTAGATATCCTGAAAAAGTTTACTGTTAACTCTTGCATTCATTGGATTTTCCACATTAGCCTTTACAACCAGTCTACATTTTCATGAACTCTATTCAGTGATTATTAAATGATACTGTATATAGCAAGACAGTCTATAAACTCTAGACAGTACTGCCCTCTGTAGAATGCAGTTAACTTAATTGAGGTCACTTCTTTCTATTTGTTTGTATTATACCCTGTTTTAGGTCAAATCCTGGATACTGACAGTAAGTGAGCCTCAATGAATATGCAGCCATAACTTAATATCATAAAAATTCAGAGAGAAAGAGAGAGAGTGAGCTAGAGAGAGCAAGAATATAGCAAAGTCTTAATACCATCAAAATTCAGAGAGAAAGAGAGATAGTGAGCTACAGAGAGCAAGAGTATAGCAAAGTCTTAGTATTTTTTAAGAAGGATTTATTGAGCGGACAGAAAAGCTTCCCACAGAGGAAGGGGACCCAAAGGGGTTGACCATAAAGTCTTGAATATGCTAATTTGTCCCCTTAAAATACCAATCCCATTTGAGACATAGCTAGATAAGTTATCAACTATATTTCTTTAGATTCTGATATGTTATTAATAGAAAAGTTGCTCACAATATTTTCTTAATCTACTATGAACATAAAAAAGCTGAAAACTATCCCCAAATTATGTTAATAATGTAAAATAGTCAATATAAGCAAGTACTTTGAGGTCTAAGAAATAAATTGAATCTTATTATTCCACAGCAGGGAGCTTAAAAGTTGTTACAACATAGAGCATAAATTGTGTTTAGTCGACTGGCAAATGGCAGTCATGAGAGATCCGAATAATTCTGTTCTAACAGAAGGAATTTTTAAAAGATGGACTATGTTATACTGTAATATGACAAAGTGGTTTAAGCTACCTGGTCATTCTGACTCATAACATAATACATTATTTAACCTCCTTAGTCACATTGACATTTTTTGTCTTGATACCAGCAAACTTATAGATATATAATCCTTCTAAAACATGTTTTCTAGCTCTTTTCTCTCAGCCTAACACACAATGAAAATCAAAAAAAAAAAATTCAATATTTTTGAAACACAAGAATAAAAGGCTTTTAGCCCTTTCTGAAAAAAAAATTCAGATAAAAGTAAAACATAAACAGCCTCAAGCAATAAAGCAAACCTCTAAGTGTTTCAAGATTTCTGTTCCACAATATGAAAATACACGACAGAACTCTTCTCTGTGTTTAAGCAGAGAAACTGAGTAATGCAGGTTTCTTAGGATGGAGGGAGTGAGAAATAGTAAAGAGAATTGAGAGAAAAATGTGGATATAAATTTTACCTTATAATCTCAGGAAAATTGCTTAGTTATTTGAGCCTTGACTTTCTCATAATTAAGAAGAAGATCACAGCCGGGCTCAGTGGCTCAGCCTGTAATCCTGCGCCTTTGGGAGGCTGAGGTGAGTGGATTGCCTGAGCCCGTGGGTTCGAGACCCGCCTGGGCGGCAAGACCTCATCTCTACAATAAATAAAAAAATCAGCCGGGCGTGGTAGTGCATGCCTGTAATTCCAGCTCTTTGAAAGGCTGAGGCGGAAGGATCGCCGGAGCCCAGCAGGTCGAGGCTGCAGTGGCGGGGAGCGGCCACTGCACTCCAGTCTGGGTGACAGAGTGAGACTCCAACTCAAAAAAAAAAAAAGAAGATCACAACTCCTGCTCACCAAATTGTCATGCCTAGCATTAGGGGAGCATGGCAAATATAAGCCCTGGGTGCCGTCTGAAAGTCATTTTATTCTTACATCAAAAGCATTTTATATTTATTATATTTGAGTTAATTTATAATACATAAGTGCATTGATGAGGCTGAATATTCCTCAAAACAAATGCACTGTGAAATATTAGTGCTAGTACGAAGAGTGAATTTTTATTAAAATACAAAAGAGTAAAAGGAGTCTTTCATTTATGGGCTTTGGTGAAAAGCTTCTGTGTACCCATTTTTATTAGCTATCCCTCTAATCTATTATAAATGTTATGATTAAATCTAAAATTAATGACATTATTTTTCAGTAAGCAATTTATGAATTGAATTTTTTAATCATAATACTCCATAATATTAATCACTTGGGAATAACAGTAAGTTATATAACAATTGTAATTAATTGAATACATAAAGTGTTAATATAATTGGGAATTATGAAAATACATATTATGATTACTTTGTCTTGTAACTGTTTCAACATGCCCTGTCTTTTAACCTATATTCATTTATTCTATGATTAGATACAAAATGAGTAGAGTTTTATGGTTTTAATATCAGAAACACAAGCAAATGAAGGTATAGGTAGTGTAAACTTTAAAATGTTCTTTTCAAGAACCAGTTCTTCAAATTTAGAAAGAGTATTCATATTTCCATTGTCACAATTTACAGTTCATGCACTTATTTCTTGGGTAAATTAATTTCTAAATGCTTCGGTGTTCCATCTCTATTGCTTGAATCGTGTTTTAGGAATACTTGAAAATGTTTCCAAACCATGAGCTTTGAGCATATAAGAATGTTAAAACCTGCCCCTAGGAGTGTGTGGTTTATGGAGGAAGAGAGAACTTGATAGCTGGAAATGTTTTAACAAAATGCATTATTTCTTTTCCCTTGGATAAGATGATGAGGGGCAAGTGGAGTGGGCTTAACTTTGCCTGATTCTCATCTCCTCTCATATGTAAGATAATTGCATCATCACTTCTTGATTTCTTGAATCTCTGGGGGAAGGTCTATAGATTTGTTTGACTTGGAGATCTAAGCTTAGTCATTACACAACACTAGGACCATAATACATAAATATGAATTTTTGATATAATAACATCATGATAAGTATACATGAGTATTAACTATGCATTTGTTTAAACATTATTTTTCTCATTCTTCAAAATATCAGAGAATTCTCAATTAGAAGTACATTGAATATTTTCCCTAAAAAAAAAATACATATGTGTAAAAGCCAAGTAGCTTGAGGCGAGTTTTAATATATTTTAATATTTTACCATAGTCACCATACATCAATGAATAATAATAAAAATTGTCCACAACTGAGCATTACAATGTATCAATAATTCTTATAAGAACATTCTAGATTATAACCTTACTTAAACTTCATAATATCTTTTGTGATAAGTTTTTTCGTTACTGACATTTTTAAAAGAAAGGCTAACTTACCAAAGTTGCCATCAGTAACTAAGTACTTAGACTGTTATCCTTACCTCCAACTACTGTGTAGACACTACTAATGAATTGCAGAGTTCATTGTTGGTGACCCTAGTAGCAGCCTCGGAATCTTTGTTTAGCACTTGGTTAAGCAGTCACTACTAAATAATAGGGGTTAGTGAGAAATAAATGCATGTATATAAGTAGGAAATACAGAAAACTTTTTGGTGTGTATCTTCACATTTATTTAATTGAGTCCCTCCACTTATAGTAAATGGTTATAGACAAGGACATTGAGGCTTAGAGAGACGGGGGAACTTGCCCAAGTAAGATTTAAGTGCACGTTTCTTTGTTTTTTTCCTGGCCTTTATTCTGCCTTTGCCACACTGCCTGGCTACTTTGACCATCACATATCCAGCAATTAAAGCCCTTCAGAACATGCCTAGGAATAAAACTTAGTCCCTAGATAGGATAGAATGGTCTCTCCATATTTTTGAAGAAGTTTCTGAAACTTATTCAGTTAGAAGTTCCTGACCAAATCTGCAGTATTTTAAAATTACTCACTTAATACAACTAGTTATCTGATTTCCTCTTAGATTGTTGTAGGAAGAGACTGGCAGTAATAAGGGAGATGCTGCTGGCACATGGAGAAATTGCTGGGAAGAGGGAGGTGAGAACAGCACATTCACAAGAGTGTAGGAGATTTAATGTCATGCAATGCACATTTCAATATTATCCTGTTGGGGGGGCCTAACGTAGCAGGTTGAGGGACTCTGGGAGGGGCCCGTTTTTGAACTGAAACTTGACAGCTGAGAATCTGCAGAGATAGACCCTGCCGCCCATGCTGGAGGCAGTGATTTGGCAGACAATGCAATCCCTTTTCTTCATATAAATTATCAAACGTATGATATAATATAAATTGTGAAACACTAACGGAGTTAAACATCCCTCTTCTTTACTATCATCATCTCTTGCAATATTATGTTCAAATGTTTCATTTTCTTCTATTTTGTGAGCTTTACAATACCAGACAGTATGTATATGTATAATTATATATACACACATGTAAATATGCACATATATCCACAGAAACATATGCATATACATACGCATATACACACATATGTACACATATGTGAATATGCATCTATCTTACTGATTTGTACACCTATGCTGGCATAGACAATTTATAGTAAAACTTCAATCATGCATTGCCTCTCTCTATCCTCCCTTTAACATTTGTTCATTGGCCTGGTCTTTCTGGGCTTTGTTTGGACATATTTTCCCCTCAGCCTTACTGTTAGGTAATAGACATAATAGACCCAATTCAAAGTTTTCTCTTTTCCCTCAGTATACTAATACATCCTCTCTCTCCCTCTCCTTCCTCTCCCTCTCTCCCTCCCTCCCTCCGTCCCTCCCTCCCTCCGTGTCCCTCCCTCCCTCTCTGTGTGTGTGTGTGTGTGTGTGTGTGTGCATGTATGTGTGTGTGTGTGTGTGTGTGTGTGTGTGTGAGTGTGTGTGTGACATTTGGGAAGTGGAGAGAAGGGAGTGAGAGGATGCAGGGATAATCGCATAGTCATATGTCGAGCACAGAATTACCAACTGCTGTTGGAACTTTCAGGAAGTCAGTGGTCTCAGTAAAATCACCGCATTTGATTTGAGGTGCCTAGGCAGACAGTGATCTCTCGGTCTCTCGCTTTCTCTTGGGAATACAAGTGACTCTTAGTCCCACTTCAGTTGTCTTCAAAAAAATCCTTCTCACGGAATGTACCCGTATATCCTTTGTCTGCATTCCATATTATCTTGAAGTGAATGAAAGAACTCTACATGGGGAGTCCCAAGCCTTGCGAACTCAGAATCTCTCAACTGCTGTATCTGGTACCTGTAGAAACTTTAACTTTAACGTCCTGTTACCTATATATAAGGAGCGCTCCCTTCTTCAGTAAACATCAATTTCCTTTCCTTCTGTATACACTCAACAGAGTTCCTAATATATGGCATCTGTTCAATAAATGCTAGCTAAATTTACTACAAGGGACTCAAGAAGCCACAGACATTTTGATGGTCTATTGTTAATTTTTCTATTCCTTAGGTTATAAAATGAATCTTGTTTTCTTTATATCTGCTTTCTTTCTAAATTACACACACACACACACACACACACACACACACACACACACACACACACCCATGCACATATATACCCCTTCATAATAAAATAATGTAAAATGAAATTTCTGAAGCTTCTTTTTAAAAAAATCCTAGATTGTTTCTTAGTTTTGGAGGAGATTCTAAAAGTTATCTGGCACAATCACACATAGAGTGTTTATTATTCATGCTAAGCATTCTTGATATAGAATCATTCTCTTCCTTTTCAACTTCACTATAACAGAGCAGCAAGGGAACAACTCAAGGTGAGGAGAGAGATAGGAAAGTGAGGACAATGGTTTGGGTTAGCAAGTTTTAATAAAGGAATCATTTCTTCTCTTTCTTCTTTTATCTTAGAAATTTCCTTAGCTGCCTACTGCAACCAAAATGTTGCTAGAATTACAAAGAACCCCCTAACTTGAAGAAATCTAATTAGCAAACAATTACAGCAAACTGTTTTTAAGATTTTAAAAAAACAGTAATTATATTTAGCATGCACGCTCACTTTGTATTCTATACTATGTTGGTTTTTCAATTGTATTTACATCTATATTTTGTGGGAGTAGGGTAACAGTTTCTAACACCTCAGAAGTAGCCATATTAAATTATGTAAGAAATAAGAATTGAAAAAAACTCAACATCAATAAAAGAAGATGGACACTGGAACGATTGTATTTCTATGAGGATGGTACTAATGTATTTTTTAAAATGATTTAGTAGTTTGGAGGAAAGTATGATATATTGGCAAGTTGAATGGATATCCTTTGCAGAATATGATATGCTCTTCACCCTGAATGGAATCAATATGAAATAGTTTTGTTATGTACACATATAACTCTTAGCTCTATCAATAACTGTTTTAGTTTTAAAAATTATATTTGATAAGTTAAATGTATGTTAAATAATGCTAATTTATACTTTTCTTGGATATTTTATTACAGAACATTTTACTTTATTAATCTTTTATCAACTGAAGAGCTTTTGATTATTCTGGTCTGATCTTAAATTACCAGCATCAGGAAAGTACACATCAAGTATATTCTGGCTGGTGCTTTTTAGCCTAAATTTAACACCCACTTGGAAGGGGGCATTAAATCATATGTTCTATAAGCAGCTGCTTTTGATGATTTTTTTCTTTATTGCACCATGTTCCATTTAACTCTAACTTATTCTGTCTGATTCTCTCAACCAAAACGTAGAGTCAATGTCTAACCTTAAAATCAGAGTGAATTTAAGAACATTTTGATATTACCCTTACTCCCACACCCCTCGCACACTGGTCCCTGCAACTATCACCTTTTACAGATATAAGGAAAGTGAAGCTTAGAGAAGTTGAGGAAATTTATCAAAAAATACTGAGATTATTAGTTCTCGAGCCAAGCCTAAATTCAATTTTTATACAATCACATAAGAAGAAATATGTTATAGTGAAAGAGGGTCAGGTTTGGGATCCAGACAAATATTTGTTCAAATCCTGACTTCACCACTTTCTACTTATGTTAACCAACAGTAATTATTTAACTTAAAACAGAAAATGGTAATGACCACATTTCACCATTATTATGAGGAATAGAAATGTGAAATCCTTCATGTAGAGTGCCTAGTATATTTACATTTAATTTACACTTAATTTAATATTATTAACATGATCATTAGTCTCAGAATCAAGTATGCTAATTTGATCTATGTTTAAAGATTCACATATGTGTCATGCTTCTAAGTTGCTATAATTAGTTTCCAAATATTCTGACGCAGAACATGGACAGCAAACATGGATGCAGAATTGTTGAATTCTGGTAGTGAAACCTCTGAGTAGATATCTGCATAACAGTTGGGAGGGTGTAAAGCTAGGGAAGGCTGGATGGACCAGGAAGCTTGATCATGACCCCGAAGTTGTCTCAAAGTCAGGAAAGAAGAAATAGACGAGGCTTATAAGAATCAGAAAATGTTAAATAAACAGAAATACATTATCAATCATCAAACAAAATGTGTTTTTTCTCTAAATAAAGAAAAAGGGAAGGAAAAACATAATAAAGAAAATGATCAGTGATGACTCCATAGAAGAATATACAAGTGCCTTAGGGATATTTTAGGAATTGTATCTTCAGAAGACACAGAGCATTGAAATGCAGCATTGTCAGTATAAATACAGGCTCGCTGTTCAGCTAAGTCACCCTGTCTTTTTTAATAAATGAGGTAAAGCAGATCAAGTTTGTTTTGAGCACTCTTAAGGAAAAGACTGCCACCTGGTGAAATAGTTGAGGCTTTTAAAAATAAATGTATTCGTTTCAAACATCTGGCATAAGCTTAAAAGTAATATTCATATATTTTATATTATTTTTCTTTGCTTTTTAGCAGATAACAGTTTTTTCACTGTGAAATATTATCAGCAATTTTGCTAAAGCACCACATAATCACAAGTTTCCATGAAATTTGTCCATTTTTTTCTGGTTTTTATTAACTAGTATAAATGCATTTTATAGGCTACCTAATTCATTAAAAATTACCAATAAAGAAACAAAATTTTATGAACCACCATGTCTTATGTTTGGGTTATTTTTGTTTGTTTTGATTATCTAAAAAATGGCAAGATAATATTTCGGAATTAAAATAATGCTAATATACTCAATTTATTGTAAATCTGATCCAAGAAACAAAAAATAGGCAAAGAACATTTTCATTATGATGGTGCTCTAATGAAAGTCTCTAATTTTCACTGGAATTTAACTTCTTTAATATATTGTATGTGGGGCATGAGAGATGAGAAATTAATCTCTGATTTTTTTTCTCTAATAAAACATAGCAGGATAGATGGGAGAAAACACATTAAAATAAGGATTAAGAAGTCTTTTATGTGGTTGATACAGAAGTCATAATTACTAAAATATTTCATTCTCAACTCCAAAAATTTGAGTTCAATGGAGGAATAATAATAATCATAATCATAATCATAATAAAACCTCCCCTTTCACATGTGCATTAATCAGTAAGTCAACGGTCTCTATGATGTGTTCTTTAGTTGTGGACAGAGGAAAGCTACCATTCTGTTAGGAGGAGTAAGGCTGCCATCCATCAATTTCCTCCTTCCTAGAAAGCTCTAAAATGATGACATGGTTTACCATAAATTCTTTTCATCAGCTTTACACTGTCAATTTCCAGCATTTTTCCAAGTGTTATTTCAGTTATATTTCAGCAATCTCAGAAGCGAAATAGTGTTTAAGAACAACTTATTTTAGTAGCACTCTTTTTACAGCCGTATTTTTAATCTCAAAGATTATGCTTTGTGATTTCACCTTTTCTGAAGACTGGAAGAACTAAAAAATAAGTATATTCAGATAATTTGTCTACATGAAAGCAAAATATAATCTACAGATAAATTACGATCAATAAGACAGTTTATGAAGGTCATAGCATGTAATATCAATGTAAAAAATTCAAGCCCGGTGTGGTGGCTCACACCTGTAATCGCAGTACTTTGGGAATACAAGGAAGGTGGATTGCTTGAGCCCTCAGGAGTTCCAGCCCAGCTTGGGCAACTTAGCAAGACCCCATCTCTATGAAAAATCAAAACAGTAGCTGGGCATGGTGGAATGCCTTAGCCCCTGCTATTTGGGAGGCATAAGGATTACCTGCCTGAGCAAGGAGGTTGAGGCTGCAGTGAGCGGTGTTTACACTACTGCACTCCAGTGCAGATGACAGAGTGAAACCCTGACTCAAGAAAAAAACAAAAACAAAAAACAACTCAGATGCATTTTAGACATTAATCAAAGTTGGTCTATGCATTATAAACACTAATATCAGCAAATTATAATTTAAAATTGTATATAAATATATAACTTTACAAACTAATGAATATGATATATACTTTTAGAAGAGAGCATTTTCATCAATAACAAAAATATAAGTTATTTAGGATGTATCTAACCCAACATTGTGTAGAAGTTTCAAAATGAAAAATTAGAAAATTTTATTGAAAGCCCCTTCATGTCTAACTGAAACCTGAGTCTGTCTTGCAGGGGTCTATCATACCAGGGGGCCTTGTTTCTCCCTGGCTCTTCCATATCGTTGTTTATTCTTTTTAACCTCTCCACCCCAGTTGTAATAGTCCACCAAATCTCATTGCTTGAAGATTTTAGCCTCAGGTTTACTGTCACCCTCCTCACCAAGGTCTTCTTCATATTCTCTGGTTATACAAATAGATAATTCTAGAGTTACCCTGGCTTCTTTTAACCCACTTGTCTTCTTCTCAAACACTTATCTTTAATTCCACTTTACCTCAGGCATCCATTACCACGACCACACCCAGATTTGGTATTATCATTAATTATACTATCTCCAAAGTCACCATTTCTTTCCTGCTCACTCTAGTCCCCATACTCTAAAATTTTCTCAGTCTCTTACTGATTAAAATTCAATAGTTCATCATTGTAACATCTGCTGACAAGTTTTTCCTCACTCCTTTTTTAATATTATCTGGTATAATTCAATTTCTGTTTCAGTCCAATCTCTGCCTACTGTAGGCCTGTACCCAGGCAGCCAGAGAAGGCTGAAGAAAAGCATGCAAACATTTCAACTAGTTTCACTCTAAAGGTAAAACCACTAATTTCTCATGGGTACTCAGTGGTGCTCAGCAATCCCATTACATTTCCTGGGTACATACATCTTCCACTTTTCTAGATGATTTGTTATTTTTCTTCTCTCTTTCCTCCAACAAAGTCACAACTCTTCTCCTCTCCCTCTTTCTCAATTGATACTCTCCCCCTTCATCTTTACTAAGAAAACAAAATCAATCGTGAAAAAACTTCCATATGCCTCCACCACCATAGCTACCAAATTACCTCAAATATGTGCCCTGGTGTTCCAGGATTTCAAACTCTCCTGGTTTTTCTCTTACTTCAGTATCTGTTTTCTCAATATATTTTACTAGTCTTTCCTCATCTTCCCCACCTCCAAATTTTGAAATGCCAGACAGTTCAAATTTCTAACTTCTCTGTTCTATCTATACTCACTTCTCACTCCCTAAATGACATTCAGGCTTTAAATACTATTTGTATGCTGATGATTATCAAATGTATACATCCAGATTTCTAATGCCATCTCAAATTTAACATGCAAAAGCCAAATCCTAGTCTTTGTTGTGTTCTGAAACCTCTTTTGTTAAATGAGTTTTCTCAGTAAATTGCAGCTCCATCTATATAGGACAGGATGGTTAGTTGTTCCTTTTTTTTTCTTTTTTAGTGACAGTTTCACTCTGTGGCCCAGGCTGAAGTGCAGTGGCACAATCACAGTTCACCTCAGCCTCACCTTCCTGGGCTCAGGTGATCCTCTCACTTAAGCCTCTCAAGTAACTGGGACTACAGATGTGCACCACCACATTCGATTAATTTGTTTATTTTTTTAGAGAGTTGAGGTCTCGCTATGTTGCCCAGGCTTGTTGGTTGTCCTTGACCTCCCTTTTGATCTTAAATTCCACCCCCAATATTAGCAAATCTTGTTGACTTTACTGTCATATCCAATACTGTACCACTTCTCAAACTCTCCACTGCAATTTCTCTTGACCAGCTAGAAATCCTGCCTTGATTACTGCAACACTCCCATTAACTTGTACTGTTTCCACTCTGATCTCATTAATTAGTCCATTCTGTTTAACAGGGCCACTATGACATTTGGGTTGAGAATGGACTAATTAATGAGAACAACTAGTATTATCCCCTGCTCTAGACTAGAGCAGCTAGTATTATCCCCTGCTCTAAACGCTCAGATGTCTTTTCATCTCACTAGGAGTAAGAGCCAGAGTCCTTAAGATGGATTAAAATGCATCTGTTGCCTCGTCTGCCACTGATTTTTTTTTTTTTTACCTTGTCTTCTGCCACTCTTACACTTGCAAATTGTACTCCTATCTAATTGGCCAAAATGCTAAGCATGATTGTACCTCAGGGTCTTGCCTTTGCTGTTCCCTCTTTCAAGAATGTTCTGTCCTTAAATATAAGCTTACCTTTATCTTTCACATTCTTCAATCATTCAGTCAAATGTCACTATATCAGTAAGACATTCTAGCAAACCTATTTAGGGCAGCAATCTCTCCTTGACTCCAGTAATCTTTATTTCCTCATATTCCACAGCATTTTTCTCTATGACTTTTAAAATGTGACATTCACTTATTAATTGATTTATTCAGTCACTTGTTCCCTCACATCATGTGACTTTTTCTCTCCTCTTCTTTTAGAATGTGAGTTGAAGGAAAGCAAGGATTTTGTCCATTGTGTACACTGTACAAAATTCCCAAAATTTTGAAGAGTAACTGGCATAAAATGGGTGCTCAGAGGTATATTAAATTGGAAGAATAAAAATTAGTATATACAGTCTATAATTAGCTCAAGGAGAATAGCTAATGTTGTACATGAATACAGTTAATATTGTATATAGAATGAGAAAACACTGGGATCAAATTTGACGCCTGGGAGGAAAAAGTGCTCCAGGGATGACTAGCAGAAGGGACTGCAGTGATACTAAGAAAGAGCTAGGGAAAATGATAATGTGATAGTGATGGCGATAATTACAATAATCATACTAGTGTCTTATCAAATATTATATGGAAAACACTTTTATATTCATCATTACTATTAATCTTCAAATGAAACTGAAGAGGTAAAAACTATAATTATCTCCACTTCACAAATAAGAACATTGAAGTGTGGAGAGATGGTTAAATAACATTCCCAAAGCTATAAATGATTAGTGGTACCACTGCCTATGCACTACCATCCAGAGAAAATAACCTCGGAGAAGTTGGGACTAGTGAGTTTCAAAAAGGAGACAGTGATAAACATTGTCAAATAGAATGAGAAATTGAATCATTGACCAGAATTCATGTGTAGTTCATAGGAAATTGTTTAACCCATTAGCCATATTTTTAACAAACATTTCACTTAAATGTCATTCAACATTTAATAACATGTAATATATTCATATATAGTTTTAAAAATTAAAACAAAAGTGAAGACTGTGTGTTAAACAGAGTTGGTGATAATAGCCTTCAAATTACTTTGGTGATTCAACCTAGTCCAATTTATTTATTTATTTATTTGTATGTTTATTTATTTTTAATAGTACACAATTTCTGTTTATTATAAAGTTACAGTAATCAAAACAGTGTGGTATTGGCATCGAGATAGACAGATCAGCAGATCAGTGGAGTAGGGAAGAGGATCTAGTAATAGATTCACATAAATGTAGTCATCTGATATCTGACGACAGTGTGAAGGCAATTCAGTGGAGTAAGAGTAGTCCCCACAACAAATGGTGGAGTGAAAGGGTGCAGGGAAATTCACCCCAAAATATGATGTTTTGCCTCAAGGTCTCTCTCAAACTGCTTTCTCTCCCTGTTAAAATTATCTATTGTAGGAAAGAAGGAAGAATGCAATCAGACGTGGCCCCACCATTTTACAAAATAATACCTGTCTCTCAGGTTCCTTCAGCTTCCAAGATAACTACTCACAAGTCATTCTCTGTTTTTCCCATGCACTCATTCTTCCATGCATGCATTCTTCCTTGCCCCTCCTGTAACTTGTTTTACTAGAATGCAACCCCCATTCTTCCATTCTTTCTGAAACCTGGAAATGGCTTTCAAGTTTCTTTCTGTGACTTGAGATAGTATTCAATTTTCTTTTTTTTTTTATTAATCTATATTTTTTATTATGCTTTTGTGGGGTACAGTTATGGGTTAGATGTACAATTACGTTTCATTCAGGCACCCTGTTGATAAGAGGTGTTTTCCCATCCCCAGACAGATATTTGCTACTGTTAATCCCATCCCCCCCCATAGTTTCCCAGTACCGTCAGTCATTTTCTTAAAGTATTACATTGGATGTTCAAAGTCCATTATATGAGTGAGAGCATGTGATACTCGGATCTTTGTTTCTGTGAGAGGTCACTCAGTATTATAGACTCTAGTTCCATCCAGGTTGCTGCAAAATTCATGATTTTGTTCTTTTTTAAGGCTGCGTAGTATTCCATCGTGTATATGTACCACATTTTTTAATCCAGTCCTCTTTTGATGGGCAGCATGGTTGTTTCCAGGTTCTTGCTATTGTGAACAACGCTGCGATAAACATACATGTGCAGGTATCTTTTTTATAGAGTGATTTGAGTTCTTC
>NW_007259749.1:55230-64066 GCF_000164805.1 Carlito syrichta
GGAAGGTCAATTTTAGAACTTTTAGGAATCGTCACACTGCTTTCCACAGAGGTTGCACTAGTCTACACTCCCCACCACAGTGTAGAAGTGTTCCCTTTTCACCACACCCTCTCCAGCAGCTGTATTTTTTGAGTTGTTGATAACTGCCATTCTGACTGGAGTTAGGTGGTATCTCAGTGTGGTTTTGATTTGCATCTCCCTGATGATTAGTGAGCTTGAGCATTTCTTCATGTTTTGTGGGCTGCTCAGATGTCTTCTTTTGTGAAGTGTCTGTTCATATCTTTAGCCCATTTTATACTGGGGTTGTTTGTTTTCTTCTTTTCAGTACATTTCAGTTCCTTGTAGATCCAGGATGTTAAGCTTTTGTCAGACCTAGAGTTGGCAAATACTTTTTACCAGTCTGTAGGCTGTCTCCCTGCTCTCTTGATGGATTCTTTGGCTTTGCAGAAGCTTGTCAGTTTAATAAGGTCCCACTTGTCTATCTTCTCTCTTATGACCTGTGGGTTTCAGGTTTTGTACAGGAATTGGATGCCAGTTCCGATTTCCATGAGGGTATTTCCTTCCTTTTCTAAGGTTCTTATGGTTTGAGGTTTTACATTTAGGTCTCTGATCCATTTGGAGTTAACTTTGTGCATGGGGATAGAGAGGGGTCCTGTTTCAATCTTCTGCATGTGGTCAGTCAGTTTTCCCAGCACCATTTACTGAATAGGTTCTCCTCTCCCCAGTGGTAGGTGGTGGGGGCTTTGTCGAAGATGAGTTGGTTGAGAAATTGAGGTTTTGCTTCTGGGATCTCAATTCTGTTCCATTGATCTATATGCCTGTTCCTGTACCAATACCAAGCTGTTTTGATGATTGTAGCTTTATAGTAAAGTTTGAAGTCTGGTATTGTGATACCACCTGCTTTGTTTTTTTTTTTTTTTGCTGAGGATTGTTCTGGCTATTCTTGGATGTTTCTGTTTCCATATGAACTCCTGTGTTGTTTTTTCTAGGTCTGAGAAGAATGTTGTTGGTAATTTAATGGGTATTGCATTGAATTTGTAAATTGCCTTAGGTAAGATGGACATCTTTACAATGTTGATTCTTCCGATCCATGAGCATGGGAGATTTTTCCACTTGTTCATGTCGGCTTTGATTTCTTTGAGCAGTGTTTTGTAATTTTCATTGTAAAGGTCTTTCACGTCTCTGGTTAGGAAGATGCCAAGGTATTTCATTTTTTTTGTGGCTATTGTGAATGGAACTGTGTTTTTTATTTGGGTTTCTGTTTGTTTATTATTGGTGTAGAGAAATGCGATTGTCTTTTGTACATTTATTTTGTATCCTGAGACTTTGCCAAAGGCTTTTATCAATGTAAGGAGGCCTTTGACAGATTCTCTTGGGTTTTCAAGGTACACCATCATATCATCTGCATAGAGAGATAACTTGACTTCCTCTTTTCCTATTTGAATACCTCTGATTGCCTCCTCTTCTCTGATTGCTTTAGCCAGGACTTCCAATACTATGTTGAACAGGAGGGGAGAGAGTGGGCATCCTTGTCTAGTTCCAGTTTTCAGGGGAATTGGTTGTAATTTTTGTCCATTTAGGAGTATGCTGGTTGTGGGTTTCTCGTAGATGGCTTTTACTATTTTGAGATATGTTCCCTGTATGCCTAGATGTTCAAGGGTTTTTATCAAGAAGGGGTGCTGGACTTTATCAAAAGCTTTTTCTGCATCTAATGATATGACCATGTGGTTTTTGTTTTGACATCTGTTGATGTATTTAATTACATTTATGGTTTTACGAATGTTGAACCAGCCTTGCATCCCAGGAATGTAGCCTACTTGGTCATGGTGGATGATTTTTGAGATGTATTGTTGAATCCGTTTTGCTAGGATCTTGTTGAGAATTTTAGCATCTATGTTCATCAAAGATATTGGCCTGTAGTTCTCTTTCTTTGTTGGATCTTTACCTGGTTTTGGTATCAATGTGATGTTGGCTTTGTAAAATGATTTGGGGAGAGTTCCATCTTTTTCAATCTCCTGGAATATCTTCAGTAGGATTGGTATCAGCTCCTCCTTGAATGTCTTCTAGAATTCTGCTGGAAAGCCATCTGGACCAGGACTTTTTTTGTAGGAAGTTTTCTTATTACGTAGTCGATTTCCTTGATTGTTATTGGTCTATTTAGGGTCTCAATTTCTTCTTGTTCTAACCTAGGTAGGTTGTGTGATATCAGAAAGTCTCCATTTCCTTACGGTTTTCAAGTTTTTTTCCATACAAGTGTACGTAGTATCTCTAATGATCTTTTGTATTTCTTCAGGGTCAGATGTGACTTCATCTTTTGTGTTTCTGATTGTGCTTATTTGGTTTTTTTCTCGTTTTTTTCTTGGTCAACCTAGTTAGGGGACCATTGATCTTGTTTATCCTTTCGAAGAACCAGCTTTTTGTTTCATTGACTTTTTGTATTATCTTTTTGTCTTCTATGTCCTGGATTTGGGCTTTTATTTTGGTGATCTGGATTCTTCTGCTGAAATTAGGGTTTCTGTGGTCTTGTTTTTCCAACTTCTTTAGGTGGCTTGTTAGGTTGTGAATTTCTGTTCCTTCCAATTTCTTCATGTGTGTTTGTAGGGATATAAATTCCCCTCTTACTACAGCTTTCAGGGCATCCCAGAGATTTTGGTAAGATGTTTCTTCATTTTCATTTGTTTCCAGGTATCTTTTGATCCCTGTTTTGATTTCATCTTTGACCCAGGAGTGGTTTAGCATCATGCTGTTTAGTTTCCATGTCTTTGTGGGTTTGGGGGGACTTTGTTGGTGTCAATGTTTATTTTTATTCCACTGTGGTCCGAGAAGGTGCTTGGTAGAATTTTGGTCCTTTTAAATTTGCTTATGCTTGATTTATGGCCGAGTATGTGGTCGATCTTAGAATATGTTCCATGTGGTGATGAGTAGAATGTGTATTCTGTGGTCTTTGGATGGAGTGTTCTGTAGGTATCAATTAAGTCACATTGAGGTTCCGGATCTCCTTGCTGATTTTTTGTCCTGATGATCTGTCTAGGGTTGTGAGTGGGGTATTAAAGTCCCCAGTTATGATAGTTTTAGAGTTGATATCTTTCTTTAGTTTTCCAAGAAGTTGCTTTATGAAAGTTGGCGCTTCTATGTTGGGTGCATATATGTTTAGGATAGATATTTCTTGTTGATGGATTGAGCCTTTTATCATTATGTAGTGGCCTTCTGTATCTTTTTTGATTTTTAATAACTTGAAGGGCATTTTGTCTGAAATTAAGATCACTACTCCTCCTTTCTTTTGTATTCTGTTCGCCTGAAAGTTTGTTTCCCATCCTCTTACTTTGAGTCTGTGGGTGTCCTTTCTAGTGAGGTGAGTCTCTTGGAGGCAATAGATTGTTGCCTGATGATATTTTATCCATTTTGCCATTCTATGTCTTTTCAGTGGTGCATTTAGTACATTCACATTCAGGCTAATAATTGAAATGCAAGTTGATCCCTGTCATAAGGTTCTTACAGAGTTGTTCCTGTTTGTTTGTTGTCTTTTTTTGGGTTTTGGAGTTGGTTCATGTGTGTTTTTAATCTTTTGCCTGTACTCTTAAGAAGAATGTTGTTGTTGTTTTTTCTTTTTCTTCTGTGTTTGGTACTTTCTTAAGTGTTTCTTATAGAGGTGGTCTGGTGGCAGCGTAGGTTCTTAGGGATTGGATATCTGGAAAAGATTTCAATTCTCCCTCACTAAAGAAGCTTAGTTTGGCTGGGTAGGTTATTCTTGGTTGAAATTGTGTCTCTTTTAAAACTTTGAAGATAGGGCTCCAGGCTCTCCTGGCCTGAAGGGTTTCTGTAGATAAATCTGCTGCTATTCTAATTGGTTTTCCCTGGTAGGTAGTCTGGCCTTTTTCTCTTGCTGCCTTTAGGATTTTTCCTTTTATAGCTACTTTGTTTAGGCGAATTATTGTGTGTCTGGGAGTTGGTCTTCTCATTTGTTGTCTTGCAGGGGTTCTCTGAATCTCTTGTGTTTGAATTTTTTTTATCCTTAATGAGATGAGGGAAGTTTTCTTGAATGATTTCATGAAATGTTTGTTCCAGTGTGGCTTCTGTTTCTCTCTCTGCCTCAGGAAGCCCAATTACTCTTAGGTTTGGTCTCTTGAAGTGATCATTCATCTCTTGCAGGTTTTGTTCTGTCTTTTTGAGCTTCTTTTCTATGCTTTTGACAGTTTGGGTTAGTTCTGTGTTTTGGTCTTCGAGCTCTGAGATTCTTTCTTCTGTTTGGCTGATTCTGCTTTCCATGCTTTTTAGTCTGTTATTCATTTCCATCACAGTATTCTTTACTGCTGTCATTTCTGACATCAGCTCCTTCCTATTTTCCTCTTGTCTCTCCTCAATTTTTTTAATTCTCTCCATTAATGTCTTCATGTCTGGGTTTATTGCATGTAACCAGTCATTCTGGGGCTCTTCATTGTTTGTGTTCCAGAATCTGTTTTCTCAGTGTCTGATCTCCCAGGGGTCTGTGTGAGACCTATATTCTTCTTTTGGTTTTTCTTCATTTGTGCGACTTTTCCCCCTCCCTACTTTTTCCTTCCCTCCCTGTCACCGTCTTCTTTAATTCTGTTATTCAGGGGTAAAGTGATTGGTTTTACTCTGTTTGTTCAATCTCCTATTCTTTATGTATGTCCTCTTACTTTGTTCAATTCTGGAGTTGCACTGTAGGTTGGAGGTGGCCCTTTTTGCAGTTTTGAGATTTACTTAAGGGGGGAGCTATGATTCAAAATCTGTCTGCAGGTCCTGGTATTTGCTGACAGGTGTCTGGATAATGTGGAACCCACTTCCCACTGCCCTGGAATCTGTCCATGCAGTGGGGCTATAGGTTTACTCCCTGAAATAAAATGTGGCTAGCAGAGGGGAGAGAATGGAGCAGATAGTGGGTTGAAGAGGGGAGGGGAGAGATAGAGGAGTATGGGTGGAAACAAACGAGTATGCCAACAAATAGAGAGAGAGGCCTATACTGAAACAGATAAAAACAATAGACTACAGCTACAGACGAATCAACTCTCATACAAAAAATAAAAAATAAAAATAAAACATATAGTGATGCTAACATACAAGCTAACCAACCACCTTGTTAGTGTGCTGTTCCTCTATACAAAGATATGGCTTACAGAGAGAAGAAAAGGAAAAGGAAAAAAGAAAAAAGGGAACCATAGGAATAGAATTAAGTCATTAAACTAATAGAATCAATGAAGCACACTCTGAGACATTTCGTTTAAGTCCAATGTCCTTTCAGGTCTGATTTCTAGTTTTCTTTTCAAGCTGGTAAATTTGTTTGCAGTTAGGGTCAGTTGCCTCTGATCTGCTGTGAAGGACAGTTCAGATTACCCTCGTTCAGCACTCTGGTCTATGTCTTTATCAAGCTTGTTTCTCCCGTTTCAGTGTTGTTACCTTGTATCACCAGCAGGTGGTGCTATCTCAGCTACTCGCCCCAGAGGGCGTGGGGCAGGACAGAAACAAGATGGCTGCCTGCCTCAGGGCAGGCAACAGGAGTCCTATGGCTGGTGGGCAGGACAGTCTGGGTTGCAGGAGAGGTGGCAGCGATCCCAGCAGATCTTCCCTGAAGGGGTTTGATGTGGATCGCCTCGGGCCTGGATGGTATGATGTGGTACGGCCGTCACGGAGGCTGCAGCAGTGGCGGCGGCGCAGCGGTGGTGGTGGGGGGCTGTGGCAGCGGCGGCGGCACCGTTTGCACCACAGTGACTGTCCAGTCCATTGCAATGTCCCAGCGGTGGCAACGGCCAAGCTCCGAATGAAGAGCAGGCTGCGATGTTGGGGTCCACAGCCCCCCGGGGTGAGAGCCAGAGACCCACTGCAGATCTCCTTTGCAGAGGGCTTCAGAGACCGGGTTGCCCCGTCGCCATCTTGCCGCTTCTCCCAACCTAGTCCAATTTAAAGTTGCTATCTGTTTGACATCTCCTTAGGAGTTGAAATATATTTCTCCAGTCCTTTATCCAAGATACAAATAATATTTAATAGTCATTATTTATGATGTATCTATATAAGTACATCATAAAGAAACAGATGCCATATCAGGAGATACACAGTTTAAATTTTCAGGAATAAAAAGCATGCATTCTACACTTTGACGTGTATACTTTCAAAATAGGCCTGCCAGAAAATTATTGTTCTACCTTTCAGACAAATCAAGCAGTATAATTGGAACTGTGTTTATGTGAGGAGAAACAAATGAATCTGGCAAAACTAAGCATGACAGTCTTCTGGTCTTTCTCCTAACAATTCCAGAATTGTCATACAACACTAGTACCTTCATGTTATTTAGTGATTTATAGATTGCAACTCACTTTCACATTTAATCTTTACCACAACCCAGCGGGAATTAACTCTGGTAAGTTTTTGATACTTATTTCTTCAGTTTTTATTGTATAATGAGAAGTATCTTGAATGAATGCCCACATTTGAAAATGAGAAAGTGCAAATGCAGAAAAGTTAACTAGCTTTGTCATTTTTACACAGCTAGAAATGGTTGAGGCAGGATTTAATGCTTATCTCCTTACTCTTGATGCCTGAACTGTTCCCAGAATGTCACAGCTGCCTTACCGGGGAAACATTTAGTCTGTTGAAGAAGAATTTAGACTCAGGAGTCAGGCTGCATGGATTTCTGTGTACACATAAGCAAGTTATTGAACTTCTGTAGGGCCTGTCATCCTCTTTGTATAAAGAGGATAATAATAATAATACCTCCAAAAATGATTTTGAAGATGAACTAAGCTGAGGCATAACAAGCTTCTCACATGAGGCAGGGGACATGCTGTTCATACATGTTTGTTATTGCTTATTTTATTATTAGACTCCAAGTATATTTTCATTTATAGCATCAATTACTTAAAATTTTTTTAGCCAGAACTTTTTCATATAGTTCAAGTGTGTATCATATTTCTAAGATAAATCTGTCATCCAAGGTATCATAAAATTATATTTATGATGTGCCTTATACACCTTTCAAATAATACTATATCTCTTTGCTGGTATTTTGACTTCAACAGAGATTTTAAATATGCTTCCAATAAAAATCTATAGCCTGTGTAAATTAATATTAACTTTACAAAAAGTAAAAATGGTTATTTATATTAGCTTATTTACATTTCTACTGAATGTATCATTAACCAAAGCTTAGGTAAAGTCAAGAGTATCTTGCAGTAAGAACTCTTAATGGCGATAAGGGAATCAGAAATGTTGTAGATGCACTCGCCTTCCTTACTATTCTTAGAAACTTCTTTTTTTGAAAATGGATGTTTCTCTCATCTTACAGAAAAAATAATAATAATACCTGCCTTTCTCCCTGCCTCCGTTGAAGGCAAAAAAGCAGCTTCATGACAGTTCAATTTTACAAGAGGGCTTCTATAATTATAATACTGGAGCTCATTTCTGAGCATATGGCAGAATTGGATAAGTGAGAGGGAAAAGGCATAGTCAATAATTATAATAATAAAATGCTATGAATAGAAAGTTTGATACTGAAATGATCAGGTCATAGGATGCATACTGAAGTGTTGTACAAAGTAGATTTTAATATATGGACTTGACCTAATTATAGAGGTTTTTGTTTCTCAAATAATGTAATTAAGATATAATGAGATAATACCGCGGACAGTGTCTGATAGAAAGTAGATTCTCAATTCATGTTTAAATAATCTAAAATAAGGAGACTTTATATAAATAATTATGCTACAACTCTCCAGGGTGACAAAATGAAACCTCAGGAACTTTCCTTCAGAATATACACAGTGTTCTTCTAATGTAATTGTTCAATAACATCATACTATTTCATAAAGGGATATGCCACAATTTTTCAAAATTTTATTTTTGTTTTGAAAAATGTTCAGGTGTCCAAATTTCTAACATGACAAACAATGATGAAATAAATATGAAGAAATATTCTTACTACTCCTTCCTGCTTCTTTGTAGGAAGCATCTTAGAAGTGAGATTGTGGGTCTCAAGATTTGTATAAGCACCAAATAATCTCCAGTAATTACCAAATACTCTCCAGTAAGGCTGTAACAATTTTATTACACTAGTGTTCAGTGAATGAGGGAATCTGTTTCCATAGCTCTCCAGACTTGGCAATATGATGGGCAAAAAATTATATTTCGTCTTCTTTTTATTTGCTTTTCCTTGACTATTAATGAGAAAGATCAGCGTTTCTTATTTTTCTGACTCTTTTATTTTCTTCTTTTGTGAAATACCTATTTATAATTTTCCATTGATTCATTGGGTTGATTATAACATTTTTAATTTAATTTACAGTGTCTCTTTGTGTAATATTAAGTATGTTTCATATGTCAAAAACACATTTTACTCTAGTTTTATCGTTTTTTGTTCTTTACATATGGTATCTTTGACCATTCCACTCAGGAACGATGGAATCAAATATATAGTTTTTACCCTGTGTTTTCAATCTTGCTTTAAGAGTGCTCCCTATCCTTGGGGCTCTGTAACAATTCTTCTTTTCTAAAATTGTGTTGTTTTTTCTTTTATACAATATTTACTCCATCTAAAATTTATTGTTACAACGTGAAATAGAGGCCTAACTTTGTTTGCTTGGGTAGAAAATTGTTTCAATACCATTTAGTAAAGGAATTTTTTTAAACAACTAGAAATTTCACTTTTCCCCAGATGAAGTTTATATATTTGATCAGGAGAAATTCTGGTCAAAATTCTGTTCAAGCCGGGCTCGGTGGCTCAGCCTGTTATCCCACGCCTTTGGGAGGCTGAGGTGAGTGGATTGCCTGAGCCCTCAGGTTCGAGACGCGCCTGGGCAGCAAGACCTCATCTCTACAATAAATCAAA
>NW_007259749.1:64169-118948 GCF_000164805.1 Carlito syrichta
GGAAGGCTGAGGCGGAAGGATCGCCGGAGCCCAGCAGGTCGAGGCTGCGGTGGCCAGGAGCGGCCACTGCACTCCAGGCTGGGTGACTGAGTGAGACTCCAACTCAAAAAAAAAAAAAATTCTGTTCAAGTAATTCACTGATAATAGTGTTTTTTTTCTTTCCATATGTAATCAGTTCTGTTTATAACTTATATTGCTCATATTAAATATGGATTTTTGTACTATATATGTATGTTGTATTAAGCTTTATTAATGCTCCTAACTTAGAATCTCTTAGCCAAGAAAAATGTATAACCATGTAATCTGATGAAGAAAGACCTGGGTTGTTTCTTAATATTTATGGTAATAATTTTATTATCTAATCATATTGCATTGGAGAGAAACTCCAAAATAATGATAAATTAAAATTGAGAAAATAAACATTTTGGTATGATTCCTAATTTTAATGGAAAAAGTTTTCACTTTTTTGTTTTTTGAGTTGTAGACTCATTCTGTCTCACAGGTTGGAGTGCAGTGGGACACTCACAGTCACCCCAACATCGACCTGCTGGTCTCCACGATCCTTCCACCTCAGCCTTCCCAGTAACCAGAACCACAGGCACGCACTGCCATGCCAGGCTAATTTTTGATTTTTTTATTGTAGAGATGAAGTCTCACCAAGTTCACCGGGGCTGGTCTCAAACCCGCGGACTCAGGCAATCCGCTCGCCTCCACCACCCAAAGCACTGGGATTACAGGCTGAGCCACCGAGCCCAGCCAGTTTTCACTCTTTATTATGAGTTTTGCTATTGTTTTTTGGTAAATAATTTTTACAAAATTTAGGAATAGTGATGGATTTTATCAAATACCTTTACAAATACAGTATCATCACTTTTAAATTTATTATTTATTATAGCAAGTTATGGTTAAAAATATAGCAAAGAAGTTCATTTTTGAAATAAGTTCTATTTTATTCTTTTCATATACTATTGAATTCAGTGTACTAACAAATATTTTAGTGGTCTTCTTTCTAAGTAATTTTTAATTTTATCTTTATTTTCCTTTTGATTCTTGTTTACATATAGTATTTCCTACTTTGCTAGCATTTAAGATTTTGGTTATTTGTTGCTTTTGAAATACAAAAATAAAGTGGAAAACTGCAACAAAAAGCCAATAATTATAAAATAATTTGAAAACCAAACCCCAGTAATATTTAACATATTAATGTGACTAGTCCATTTGACTCCAATTGAAAGACAGAAGTTCACATGTTGACTAAATTAAGGGAGACCTATGTTGTACCTAAGTAAGTGATTTTTAAAAAATTATCCTCCAACCTTGAACCCTATCTTCCAATTTTTAAGTCTTAATGTAATAGTTTAAACTGAATTTAAAACTATTATTTGCCTTATGCGATGGCTCAAGTCTGTAATCCCAGCACTTTGGGAGAGAGGATTGCCCAGGCGAGAGGATTGCCGGAGCTTGGGGGTTCAAGACCAGCCTGGGCGATTTGGTGAGCCCTGGTCTCTGCAATAAATAAAAAAATACGCCAGGTGTGGCAGCTCGTGCCTGTAGTTCGAGCTGCTTGGAAGACTCAGGCAGAAGGATCAACTGAGCCCAGCAGGTCGAGGCTGTGGTGTGGCAGAGTGCCACTGCAGTTCAGCCTGGAAGGAGACTCCAACTCTAATAATAGTAATAATAATAATTATTATTATTATTAGATATTCTCTTTATGCTTCAATTCTTTCTGAATTAAGATCTTTAGGAAAGTGAAGTTCTTTAAAGAAGGTTATTTAGGGAAATCACCAAAGATATTTATGACACACAAAAATCTAAGAACCAATTTACATGTGTAATTATGGCCAATTCCTTTTAAGATGCTTTTTATAATTATTTTTTAGATTAATATTTCATTAGATGTCTGATCAAACTACTGGTTTATTTAAAGTTTCAGTCATTCATAAGTAGTGAAAGGCACAACGCTCTGCTTTTCTAGACCAGCTGTGAACATACTGGTAAATCATTAGTCGTATGTTGAGAACATTCTGCATAAGTGAAAATTTGAATTCTATTTAGTCTTTTAAGGTGAAGTCAGAGCCTGAAATAGTAGTTTTTACTTCATTTAGGTAAGATTGTTACTTAACATTCATTCATCTATTCATTCATCTATTGATTTACTTATTCATATGACACCCACTTGTTTTATATGCAAGAAGCTTGTGTATATGTTTGTGAATGTGTGTGTGTGTGTGTGTGTGTGTGTGTGTGTGTGTAAAAAATGTTAGCTTCTAAATTAATGCTGCTAAGTAAATTTTTAAATACAGCTTCAAGTTGAACTTTCTTTTGTTGGTCTAAATTATAAGTCAGTCTGTGTGTATGAGATAAATAAATTTAATAATTTATAATCCTAAATTTATTTAAAAAGTAGTTTGTGATATATTAGACTTAAAAATTGAAGCTAAAAACAGGAAAGTAAAAAATTAAACAAATTCTTATTGAAGCCCATTAAAAATGCCTGTTTCATAAAGTTTCTATTATTATACTCTCAGGTAGGATATAATAAAGGCATTTGAATAATAGAAATTTCATGTTATAAGGGATATTCTTTTGCATATAGCAGAGATATTAAGGGACTTTCACAAGGTTATATAGCTAACTAAAAACAGAGCCAATTTAGAATATGTCTTTTTTCTTAAAGTCTAGGATATCTAAACAGTATTATGTCAGAAAATTGTAATGTGATTAATATAACCTATTTTCTAAATACTGAATTTAAGGAAATGAATACTCTTAAGTTGGATGAAGCTACTTCGGAATACATTTCTCTACAGAAATTTTATACTTCGATATTAATAGCTCAAAAATGTATATTGTGGTGACAAAGATAAATGTAGGTATTTGGGCAAAATATTACATTCCAGATTTTAAAATATGTGTCTCAGATTGGTGCTAAGTCACTTTAAGGTGAAGCATGTGAATAAATCCTGAAAATAGCAATCAATTACAAATTAGTGGATCCTGTGGATGTCAATAATATTTAATGCTATGTGATATTAAAGTAATTCAGTTATTAATGAAACTAATTTGATGGTATAATTGAGAAAATGGTGTTTATTCATAAAATTTTGACAAATAAAAGCCAGATCAACCTTATAGTTATACAACATATGAAACGGGTATTTATTTGATTTCAGGGTCTTTTAAATGTGTCTTCTATTTTAGTTGTAGATTTCTGGGTGAAATATATAATTCAATAACTTGAAATTTGTTTTAAAAGTGTTGAGAGTCTGTTGTTTGCTTATTGGTAATATGAGTATGTATTTTCATGCATCTCTGTTTGCCTGGGTGTAATGCCTTTATGCCTATAGATTTTATTTCAGCTTAAGTAGACAAAACCTAATATAATTTTCTTTTTTTAAAATTTATATTTATATTTTATTTTAAAGAGGTGGACATCATACGGGTAAAGTTTAGGCCTCCTTTTGGTCCCCACTTCGCCTGGTTGAGATCAGGTACTCTTATTAATGTTGTGACTCCCCTCCCCACCCCCGACAGTATCCCACTAATGCCAATTCCTTTCCTATAGTGCTATTGTAAATGTTCAGGGTCTGCTTATGAATGAGAACATGTAGTACTCTGTTCCTTGTTTCTGTGATAGATCACTGAGTATGATAGACTCTAAATCCATTCAAGTTGCTGTGAAGTCCACATATCTGTTCTTTATGGTTGCATAATATGCCATCATGTATATGTACCACATTTTTTTTATCCAGTCCTGTTTTGATGAGCACTGTGGTTTGTCCCATGTCGTTGCTACTGTGAATAGTGCTGCAACAAACATGCTTGTGCATGTATCTTTTTGGTAGAATGATTTGAGTTCCTTCAGGTATATTCCCAGAATACAGATTGCTGGATCACATGGAAGGACTATTTCTAGTTCTGTTAGAAATCATCACACTATTTTTCAGAGAGGTTGAGCTAGTTTGCATTCCTACCAGCAGAGTAGAAGCATTATCTTTCTCTGCATACTTGCCAGGATCTGTTGTTGTTTGTTTTATTAATGATGGCCATTCTTACCGGGGTTAGGTGGTATCTCAGTATGGTTTTGATTTGCATTTCTCTGTTGATTAGTGAGACTGAGCACTTTTTCATGTGTCTTTTGGCTGTCCTTATACCTTCTTTTGAGAAGTATCTGTTCATGTATTTTGCCCACTTTTTAATGGGATTGTTTGTTTGTTTTCTTTTCAACATGTTTGAGTCCTTTGTAGAACCTGGATGTTAGGCCTTTGTCAGATATACAATTGGCAATTTTTTTTTTTTTCTTATTCTGTGAGCCGTCTCCCCATTCTCTTGATAGTTTCTTTTGCTTTGCAGAAACTTTTCAATTTTATGACTTGGTCTTCTGAAGTTTTTATCAGGAATTGGTTTCCTATTGCAGTTTCATAAAGGGTGTCTCCTGTGTGTTCTAAGATCTTAATGTTTGGGGTTTTACATTTAGGTCTTTGATCCATTTGGAGTTGATTTTTGTGTATGGTGATAGTTAAGGACCCTGTTTTATTTTTCTACACATGGTCAATCAGTTTTTCCAGCACCATGGACTGAATAGATTCTCCTCTCTCTAGTGACTATTTGTGGAGGCTTTGTCAAAGAGGAATTGGTTGAGAAATTGTGATTTTGCTTCTGGAATCTCTATCCTGTTCCATTGTTCCATATGCCTGTTCTTGTTCCAATATCAAGCTATTTTGATTATTATAGGCTTATACTGAAGTTTAAAGTCTGGAAGTGTGATGCCTCCTGCTTTATTTCTTTTGCTAAGAATTATCTTGGCTCTTTATGGTCATTGATGTTCCCATATGAATTTCTGTTTTGTAATTTCCAGATCTGAGAAGAATGATGTTGGTAATTTAATGGGTATTGCATTGAATCTGTAGATTGCCTTTGGTAGGATGGACCTCTTAATAATGTCAATTCTTCCTATCCATGAGCACAAAATATTTTTCCTTTTTTGTGTGTCTTCTTGGGTTTCTTTCAGCAGTGTTTTGTAGTTTTTGCTGTAATGATCTTTTACTTCTCTGGCTAGGAAGATGCCAAGGTGTTTTATTTTTGTGTGTGTATCTATTGTGACTGGGATTGTGCTTTTTATTTGTTTATCTGCCTATTTGTTGTTGGTGTATAAGAATGTGACTGTCTTTTGCACATTTATTTTGTGCCCCCAAATTTTCCAAAGTCCTTTATCAGTGCAAGGGTGTTTTTGACAGATTCTGTTGGATTTTCAAGGTATAGGATCAAATTGTGAGCAGAGGGATAACTTAACTTCCTATTTTTCTATTTGGATACTCCTTATTTCCTTCTCTTGTCTAATTGCTCTGGCTAGGACTTCCAACACAATGTCAAACAGCAGAAGTGAGAGAGGACAGCCTTGTTTTATTCTGGTTTTCAAGGAAAATTCTTCCAGTTTCTGTTTATTTGGCAATATGCTGGCTGTGGCTCTATAATAGATGACTCTTACTATTCTGAGGTATGTTCCATCAATGTCTAGGTGTTCAAGGGTTTTTTTTATCAAGAAGGGATGCTGGATTGTATCAAAAATGTTTTCTTCATCTAATGATATGATAATATAGTTCCTGTTATTACATCTGTTGATGTATTTAATTACACATATGGTCTTGCAGATGTTGAGCTAGTGCATCATCCCAGGGATGATGCCTACTTGGTCACAGTGAATGATTTGTTGGATCCAATTTGTTGAGAAATTTTTTTCATTAGGGATATTGGCCTGTAGTTTTTGTTGAATCTTTACCTGGTTTTGGGTATCAGCGTGATGTTAGCTTCATAAAGTGATTTGGGGGGAATTCTGTCTTTCTCAACTACGTGGAATACCTTCAATAGGATTGATATCAGCTCCTCCTTGTATGCTTTGTAGAATTCTGCTTTTGTGTAGGTAGTTTTCTTATGACACGATTTTCTGGATTTTATTGGTCTATTTAACATCTGAATATCTTCTTGTTTCAATCTTGGAAAGTTGTGTGATGTCAGAAAATCCTCCATTTCATTTAGGTGTCAAGTTTTTTCCATACAGGTGTTCATAGTAATCTTTTATGATCTTTTGTATTTCTTCAGGGTCAGTTATTATTTGATCTTTTGTATTTTTGATTGTGTTTATTTGGGCTTTTTCTCTCTTTTTCTTGATCATTCTGGATAGGAGTCCATCAATCTTGTTTATTCTTTCAAAGAACCAGTTTTTTATTTTATCAACTTTTTTCTATATTTGTTTTCTATATCCCATATTTGGGCTTTTACTTTGACGATCTGAATTTTTCTGCTAAACTTAGGGTTTTAGTGGTCTTGTCTTTCCAGCTCCCTTAGGTGATTTGTTAGACTGCTAACTTGTGATCTTTCAATATTCTTGAGGTGTACTTGTAAAGATACAAAAATTCTCCTCTTAGAACTGAATTTATGGCATTCCAGAGGTTTTGGTAAGATATTTCTTCATTTCATATGTTTCCTGGAATCTTTTTTCTTTCTTTTAAAGACGTAGGGTACAATTAGGGATTAGGTATACAAATGTTCATAATGCAGGTACCCTTGTTGATGGGGTGTGCCCCTCCTTCCACTGGCAATTTCCCTCGACTGCCAATCTCACTCCTCTCCCCTGGAGTTTCCCACTACTCCAATCTCTTTCTCATAGTATTATGATAATTGTTCAAGGTCCACATATGAGTGAGAACTATGGTATCCTGTTCTTTGTTTCTGTGATAGATCACTGAGTATAAAAGACTCTAAATTCATCCAAGTTGCTGTGAAGTCCATATGTTTGTCCTTCTTTATGGCTACATAATATTCCATTGTGTATATGTATCACATTATTTTTATCCAGTTCAGTTTCACTGGGCGGCATGGTTGGTTCCATGTTTTTGCTATTGTGAATAGAGCTGCAACAAACATGCATGTGCAGGTATCTTTTTGGTAGAATGGCTTGAGTTCCTCCAGGTATATTTCCAATGGAAGATTGCTGGGTCATACGGAAGGTCAATTTCTAATTCTTCCAGAAATCACCATACTGTCTCCCAAAGAGGTTGCACTAGTTTGCATTCTGATCAGCAGTGTAGAAGTGTTCCTTTTTCTCCCTATCCTCACCAGCATCTGTTGTTGTTTGTTTTATTAATGATGGCCATTCTTACTGGAGTTAGGTGATATCTCAGTGTAGTTTTGATTTGCATTTCTCTGATGATTAGTGGGACTGAGCACTTTTTCTGGTGCCTATTGGCTGCCCATATATCTTCTTTTGAGAAGTGTCTATTCATGTTTTTTGTCCACTTTAATGGGGCTTTTTTTTTTCCTTTCAGCACATTTGAGTTCCTTGTTAAGCCTTTGTCAGATGTACAGTTGGCAAATATTTTTCTCCATTCTGTATACTGTCTCCCTGCTAACCTGATGGTTTCTTTGGCTTTGCAGAAGTTTGTCAGTTTGATGAGGTCCCACTTGCCTATCTTATCTCTTATGGCATGTACACTTGGTGTTTTGATCAGGAATTGGTTGCCAGTTCCAATTTCCATAAGGGTGTCTCCTGCATTTTCTAAGATTCTTATAGTCTGAGGTCTTACATTTAGGTCTTTGATCCATTTAGAGTTAATTTTTGGGTGTGGTGGTAGATAGGGGTCTTGTTTCAATGTTCTGCATGTGATCAGTCAGTTTTCCCAGCACCATTTACTGAATAGCTTCAACTCTCCCCAGTGGTTGTCATTAGCAGTTTTTTCAAAGATGAGTTGTTTCAGAAATTCAACTTTGCTTCCAGAATCTCTATCCTGTTTCATTGGTTCATGTGCCTGTTCTTGTACCAATACCAGGTTGTTTTGATTATTGTAGGCTTAGAGTAAAGTTTGAAGTCTGGAAGTGTGATACCTCCTGCTTTGTTTCTTTTGCTAGGGATTGTTTAGGCTATTCATGGTCATTTACGCTTCCATATGAATTTCTGTATTGTCATTTTCAGGTCTGAGGAGAATGATTTTGGTAATTTAATGGGTATTGCATTGGATCTGAGATTGCCTTTGTTAGGATGGATATCTTAACAATGTTGATTTTTCCTATCTGTGAACATGAAATATTTTTCCATTTGTTTGTGTTTTCCTGGATTTCTTTTAGCAGTGTTTTGTATTTCTTATTGTAAAGGTCTTTCGCTTCTCTGATTAGGATGATGCCGAGGTATTTTTGTGTATGTGTGTGTGTGACTGTTGTTACTGGGATTGTGCTTTTTATTTGGTTCTGTGCCTGCTTGTTGTTGGTTTATAAGAATGCAGCTATCTTTTTCACACTTATTTTGTACCCCATAACTTTGTCAAAGTTCTTTATCAGTGCAAGCAGATTTTTAACAGATTCTCTTGGATTTTCAAGGTTTAGGATCATATCATCAGCAAACAGGGATAATTTGATTTCCTCTTTTCCTATTTGGATGCCCCTGGTTTTCTTCTCTTGTCTAATTGCTCTAGCTAGGACTTCCAATACAATGTTGAAAATGAAGGGTGAGAGTGAGCAGCCTTGTCTTGCTCTAGTTTTCAGGAGAAATGTTTCCAGTTTCTGTCCATTTAGTAATATGGTAGCTGTTGGTTTATTGTAGATGGTGCTTACTACTTTGAGGTATGTTCCTTCTATACCTAGGTGTCTGAGAGTTTTTATCCAGAAGAGTAGCTGGATTTTATCAAAAGATTTTTCTGCGTCTAATGATAACATAATGTGGTTCCTTTTTTTACATCTGTTGATGTATTTAATTACATTTATGTTCTTGCAGATGTTGAACCAGCCCTGCCTCCCAGAGATAAAGCCTACTTGGTCATAGTGGATGATTTTTGAGATGTGTTTTTGCATCTGATTTGCTAGAATCTTGTTGAGGATTTATGCATCTATGTTCCTAAGGTATATTAGCCTATAGTTTTCTTTTTTTGTTAAATCTTTACCTGGGTTGGGATTCAGTGTGATGTTGGTTTTGTAAAATGATTTGGGGAGAATACCATCTTTCTCAATTGCCTGGAATATTTTCAATAGGATTGGTATCAGCTCCTCCTTGGATGTTTTGTAGAATTCTGCTGAGAATCCATCCAGTCTGGGGCTTGTTTTTGTAGGTAGTTTTCTTATAACAGAGTCAATTTCCTGGGTGGTTTTCAGTCTATTTAGCGTCTCAATGTCTTCTTGTTTCAACCTGGGGAAGTTGTGTGATGTCAGAAAGTTATCCATTTCATTTAGGCTATTAAGTTTGTTTCCATGCAGGTATGCATAGTAATCTCTGAGAACCTTTTATATTTCTTTGGGGTCAGTTGTGATTTGATCTTTTGTATTTATTTTTGTGTTTATTTGGACTTTGTCTCTCTTTTTCTTGGTTATTCTGGTTAGGGCTTTTTTAAGGTAGTTTTCTTATGGCAGAGTCAATTTTGGCTGTAGTTATTGGTCTTGATAAGCTTTGATAGAACCACCTTTTGGTTTGCTGGTGTTTTCTATAATATTTTTATCTTCTGTGTCCCATATTTGCACTCTTACTTTGGTGAGCTGAATTCTTTTGCTAAAGTTAGGGTTCTGGTGACTTTCTTTTTCCCACTCCCTTAGGTGATTTGTTAGGCTGTCAACTTGTGATCTATCCTTTTTCTTGATGTGTGTTCATCCAAATATAAATTCCCCTAAAGATATAAATCCCCTGCTTCCATGGCGTCCAAGAGGTTTTGGTTAAGATGTTTCTTTTTTTTAATTTGTTTCCAGAAATCTTTTAATTTCTGTATTGATTTCAGTGTTGACCCAGTAGTTGTTCAGCATCATGCTGTTTAGTATTCATGTCCTTGTGGACTTTGGGAATATATTGTTGGTGTTTATATTTATTTTTATTCCACTGTGGTCTGATAAGGTACATGACAATATTTCAACCTTATGGAATTTTTAAAACCTTGATTTATGGCCAAGGATGTGATCAATCTTGGAGTATGTTCCATGTGGTGATGAGTATAATGTATATTCTGTGGTTGTTGGGTGGAATATTCTGCAGGTATCTATTAAGTCCATTTGGTCGAGTGTCAAGTTTACCTACTGGATTTCCTTGTGGACTTTTTCTCTATGATCTATCTAGGGCTGTTAGTGGGGTATTCAAGTCCATGCTATAATAGTATTTGAGTCAATATCCTTTATTAGTTTTCTTGCTAGTTGCTTTATAAATGCTGGTACTCCATTGTGTTGGGTGCATATATGTTTGGGATGGATATTTCCTGTTGATGGATTGAAACTTTTATCATTGTGTAGTGTCCTTTCTTATCTTTTTAATATTTTAATAGCTTAAAAATTGTGACTTCTGCCTTCTTTTATGATTCATTTGCCTGGAAACTTATTTTCCATCCTTTAACTTTGATTCTGAGTACATCCTTTGTAGTAAGAAGAGTTTCCTGGCAGCAAATAATTGGGTCATGGTTTCTTAACCAGTTTGCCATTTTGTGCCTTTTCAGTGGTGAATTTAGTCCATTCTGATTGTATATTCCTTTCCTGAGGTTCTTATACAGTTTTTTTCTTTTTTTTTTTCTTCTTGTTTTCTTTTAGCTTTGGAGTTGATGTATGTGTGTGTTTTCAACTTTGTTGTGATGCATTCCCAGTTGATTCTAGTCTCTGCTGTTCTCTTGGAAAGTGTCTGTTCATTCTTTTTTTTCTTTTATCTATGCTTAATACCTTTTTAAGTGTCTCCGGTAGAGCATGTCTGGAAGCAGCATAATCTCGTAGGGATTGGATGTCTGGGAAGGATTTTAATTCTCCATCACTGATAAAGCTGAGCTTGGCCTGGTAGGGATTCTTGGTTGAAATTGTTTATGTTTGAGGACTTTGAATATTGATTCCAGTTCCTTCTTGCTTATAGTTTTTCTGCTTATAGGTCTTCTGTTATTCTGATTGGTTTTCCCCAGTAGGTAGTCTGACCTTTTTTTCTTGCTGCTTTTAGGATTTTTTCTTTTGTATCTACTTTGTGTAGATGAATTACTATATGTCTGGGGTTGGTCTTCTCATTTGATGTTTTGGTGGGGTTCTCTGTATCTCTTGTGTTTGGCTGGTCACATGTCTGGTGCAATGGAGAAAATTTTCTTAGATAACCTCCTAGAGTACTTGTTCCAAGGTATTCTCCATTTTCTTTCTCTTTCTGGGATACCAATCTGTCATATGTTCAGCCTCTTGATATAATCGCACATCTCTTATAGGCTTTGTTCTTTATTTTTGAATTTTCTTCCTATATTTTTTACAGATCAGGTTAATTCCACATTCTGGTCTTCAAGTTCTGAGAGTCTTTCTTCTGCTTGATTAATTCTACTTTCTACACTTGTCATCTTGTTATTTATTTCCTGGATAAAATGTTTTATGACTAAAATCTCTGTTACAAGTTCTTTCCATGTTGCTTCTTGTCTTTCTTGAATCTTATTCACTCTTTCCATCCATTCCCTAATCCCTGTCATATTCTAAGGCCAATCCTTGTTGACTTCTATTGTTTGGGATCTGTGGTCTAAATTTCCAAGTGTTTTCTCTTTGTTACACTTGAAATTACCTGTGGTCTTCTGCTGGTTTTTCCTCATTTGTGACAGTTCTCTTGCTTTTATCTTTAGGTCCATTATTCAGCAGCAGTGAGAGAGGCTTTCATTTCTGATGTTTGCTCTGCCTTCTATTGTACCCTTATCTGGGCTCTGGATTTGTTCTAATTTGAAACAGAACACTGATATCTTTGGAGGTCTTCCTCATTATTTTCTGGCCAATCCCTTTGTCTAGTGGCTGATTCAGGGTAGGGGGTGGGGCACCAGAGACTCGGCATTTGTCCTGTCCCTCTGAAGTTTGTGCTGCCAGGATATTCCCTCTGGGTCATAATCAATCCCTGAGTAGTTGATCTACCAGTCACAGAGATTGGATCTGTTGCTCCATGATGAGCAAATCAGAGCAACTTTCTTCCCTATTTTCAAGATGGTGACAGGGTGCCCTTTTTATCTTCTCCAGTGGGACTCTGACTCTGGGCTCCCTTCACAGCCCTTCCTGCCAGTTTCTGGCCAGGTGCTGAAGTGGTGAGGCAAAGCCTGGAGACAGCAGTCTCTCCTGCTGCATTGGTGAGGCAGAGCTTGGAGCCAGTCATCTCTCCCCACCATTTTTTTGCAGGAAAACTTTTGTCAGTTAAAAAAAATGGTGCTTTGCTTCTGCAACCTGGGAAGTGCTAGGGACCAAGCAGCAGCTGCAGCACCAGCTGCTTCACCAGGAAGGCCTTGGCCACTTGCTCATGAGACCCCACTTAGTCAGTCTGTCCCAGCATATTCTTCCCAGAAAGGGTTCTGTTGATTTAAAAAAAAAAAAAAAAAAGGTGATCAGCTTCTGCATCCCAGGAATTGCTAGGGTACAAGCCAAGCAGCTGTGACACCAGCCACTGCACCAGAAGAGCACCGGCTGCTTGCTCCTGAGCCCTCTCTCAGTCAGTCACTCACATGCCCACTCACTTACCAACATGTACACAAAATTTTCCATACACTCACTCACTCACACTGAGACTCACATTATCTGACTGGCTTGGCTGCCATCTTTCCCAAGTCCTATTTCCCAGAATCTTTTAATTTCTGCTTTGATTTTTATGTTGACCCAGTTGTTGTTTAGCATCATGCTGTTTAGTGTCCATGTCTTTGTGGATTTGGGGGAAGTTTTGTTGGTGTTGATATTTATTTTTCTTTCACTGTGGTCTGAGAAGGTGCCTGTCAGTATTTCAATCTTATGAAATTTGCTTATGCTTGATTCATGGCCAAAGATGTGATTGATTTTAGAGTATGTTCCTTGTGGTGATGAGTTAAATGTATATTTTGTTATTGTTGGGTGGAGTGCTCTATAGGTATCTATTAAGATCATTTGGTCAAGTGCTGGATCTCTTTGTTGATTTTTTGTCTTGATGATCTATCTAGGTCTGTTATTGGGGTATTTAAGTACCCAGCTATTACAATGTTAGAGTAAAACCTTTTTTAAAAGTACTTAGTAGTTGCTTTATAAATGCTGGTGTTTCTGTGTTCAATGCATATATGCTAAGGATGGATATTTTTTGTTGATGGATTGAACCTTATGTAGTGTATTTCTGTATCTTTTAAGATTTTTGATAGCCTAAAGTTGTTTTGTCTGATATTAAGAGCATGACTCCTGCCCTCTTTTGTGATTGATTCTCTTGGAAATTCATTTTCCATTCTCTAACTTGAGTATGTGTGTCCCTTGTGGTGAAATGTGTTCCCTGGATACAGCAAATTATTAGGTCATGGTTTTTTAATCTAGTTTACCATTCTGTCTTTTCATTGTTGCATTTAGTCCATTCACATTTAGGCTGATTATTAACATGTGATTGTTTATCCCCATCATGAGATACTTATAAAGTTTTTTCTTTGTTTTTTTTTTTTTCTTTTGACTTGGGTTGATGTATGTGTGCGTTTTAAAGTTTGCAGTCACAATATATCCTCTGCTTATGCTGTGTTCTTTTGTTCTCTTGGAAAGTGTGTGGTCATTCTTTCTTTCTCTTTCATCTGTGCTTAAATCCTTTTTAAGTGTCTCCTATAGAGCTGGCTTGGAAGCTGCATAATCCCTTAGGGAATGGATGTTTGGGAAGGATTTTAACTCTCCCTCATGGATGAAGCTGAGCTAGACTGAGAAAATTCTTGGTTGATACTGTTTAACTTTGAGGACTTTGAATATTGAACTCCAGTCCCTTCTACCTTGTAACATTTCTGCCTATGGGTTGGCTGCTATTCTGATTGATTTTTTTCCAGTAAATAGTTTGACCATTCCTTTCTCTCTGCTGCCTTTAGGATTTTTTCTTTTGTGCATACTTTGTGCAGGCAGATTATTATGTGTCTAAAGGTTGGTCTTCTCATTTGATGTCTTGGGAGAGTTCTTTGTATCTCTTATTTTTGGATGCTCACACCTCTGGTGAGATGTGGAACATTTTTGAGTAACCTCCTGGAATACTTGCTCCAAGGTGCTCTCCATTTCTCTTTCTTCTTCTGGGATACGAATCAAGAATAGGATTGGCCTCTTGATATAATCACACATCTCTTGGAGGCTTTGTTCTTTCTTTCTTAGTTTTCTGTCTTTGTTTTTGACAGATCTGGTTAATTCCATGTTTTGGTCCCAAGTTCTGAGAGTCTTTCCTCTGCTTGGTTAATTCTGCCTTCTATGCTTGAAATCTTGTTGTTTGTTTCCTGGATGACACTTTTTATCACCAAAATCTCTGTTACAAGTCCATTCAGTGCTGCATCTTGTCTTTCTTGAGTCTAATTCACTCTTTCCATCCATTCCCAAATCCCTATTGTATTCTGTTGCCAGTCATTGGTGACTTCCATTGTTTGGGCTCTGAGGTCTGATTTTTCAGGTGTTTTCTCTTTGTAACACTGGGAGATACCTGTGTTTTTCCATTAATTTTTCCTCATTTGTGATAGGTCTCTTTCTTTTTTCTTTTGTTCCATTTTTCAGTGGCAGTGGGAGAAACTTTCACTTCTGATGTTTGTTCAGTCCTCTATTCTTCTCTGACCTGGTCCATGAATTTGTTCTATTTTGAAATAGGCCTGTGTGTGGGAAGCTTTGCTGTCTCTTGTAGTCTTGAGAGTCAAATAAGGTGGAGGATGGGGAGCTAGAATTCAGAATCTACTTGTAAATCACAATGCTTACTGATTGTGTGTATGGATTCCCTGAGACCCATTCCCAACCTCCATTCTATATGACAATTCAGTGGGTGCATGTGTGTGTCCCCTGAGTCTAAGATACAGTAGCAGCAATGAGGAGATCAGAGAAAAGTAGAATAAAATAAGATGAAGAAAAATTTAAAAAACACAGAGAAGCAAAGCAATTAAATACACAGATAAACAAAACCCAAAACTAACAGAAAGAAAAACTAAAGCAAAAATTAAAAAAAACAGGAAAATAGAACACACACACAATACAAAATGAAAGGAGAATTAAAAAGAGAAAAGAGTGAAAAAATGAATTTAAATTGAACCATCATACACACCTTCACACACACTACACTAAAAAAAAAGAGATGAACAAAAAACAAAACAAAACAAAAAAGCCCTGAATGATGGACTCTCAGTTATTCATGTACACACATAAAAAGCAAACAATATGGAAGAGGAAAGAAAGAAAAGAGAAAAGGAAAAAAACGTGGTAGTAATGCAGATTGAATCCTCACATACACATTCATGAAGAAAGGAAAAAGAAAAAAGAAAAAAAATGCTGCCCTTTTATGGCAGGTTCTGCAATTGTTCCTCTTAGCTGCTCACAAGTAAGCTCCTCTGATGTCTCCTGCAGAGCTGTGGTCTCATTTACAATTTCCCCAGTGTCTGACCCATGGAGGGAAGAGGAGGTGGCAGGACGGGGATTAATTCCTCCCCTCCCACTCTCCTATAGTCAGGGGATCCCCTTTGGTGGGGAAGTGCAGGATTGTCTCTTCTCCAGGTACTGGCAGAGGGGTGTACCTCTGTCAGGTTTATCCTGGGGAAGAGTCCTCCTATTGTGGTTGATGTCCAGGCTCCTCCTGGGTTCGTTCCTCTCAGTTGTGCCCCCACCATGTGAGTCTGACATTCAGAGGATTGCTGGGGAGATGGATGTTGGGTTAGCCTCTGACTCACCACTGATCTTCAGGGGTCTTTCTCATCCTTTTCTAGTCACATCCTTTGTCCCATAGCTGAATCAGGATGGGGGTAGGGGTAACTGAGAATTAGCACTTATCCTGTCCCTCTGGAATTTGTGCTTTTGGGATATCTTTTCTGGGTCACAATCAACCCCTGAGTGATTATTCCACTGGTCACAGAGAGCAAGTCTATCATTCTGTGGTGAGCAACCTGGAACATTTTCCTGCCCAGTTAAGATGGTGGCAGGGTGTCTGTTTCATCTTCTTCACTGGGGCTCTGCTTCTGGGATCTCTCACTGTGCTCTTTCCACAGCCCTTGCTGCCAAGGTCCTGTCAAGCGCTGCAGTGGTGAAGTAGAGCCTGGCTGATAATCAGCTGATATATCCCTCAGCTACAGATGCTGAGCAAATAGGAGTCTCTGAGTCCATATAGTCCCTTCTCCATAGCAAGAGGTAGTTTAAGATGGCAGTCCAGCCTTCCCTAAAAGTCAGTAAGAAGTACTCCTTTCTAGTAATCTTTAGTCACAAGACAGCAGAAAGACAGAAAAGAGAGGGAAGGGTCATTGTTCCTAATTGGATTTACGTCTTCTCTGAAAGTCCCTGTTCAGTGCCAAAGCTTGCAAACGTGTGATTAGAAGTTCCTACAACTGAATTTGTTTGGACTTTGGAGTTGCGTTTATGTTTACCTGTCCACCTTTTCCTCCCATACAAATGAGGTTAAGGAAAATGAAATCTGAACTCAAAGGAATCTGAGGGTATTTGCACTAGATGTTTTCTCTCCCTCTCTGTCAGCTTTTATTGGGATTAATAAATAAATTAATATGGATTCTACACCCATGCTTCTGCTCTCACTCTCTCTGCCCCCTCCTTCCTTCCTCTCTCTCCCCTCCACTCATTTGGCAAGGCACAATCACATCCTTTCCTTTTCCATTGCTACAACTCGATTTCAGAATGTCATCTGCCTCTAACCATTCTAATTTTAATTTATCCTTCGAAACACTCTAGAATGAAGTTAATACTTAGAAATCATCCAATTTACTCTACTAATTAAATGATTTTTTGAAATTTTAGAGTTATGAGTGCATGTGATGATTTACTACATGAATAAATTGCATGCAGACCTGGTGGCATGCAGTGTGATTGTGTGTCCCTTATCCCTCCTCCCTCCTTTAGCAGCATCCTCATTTGTTGTTCCTACCTTTGTGCTCATGTGTCCAGTTATCAGGGCCCACTTTTTTTTGTTTCTGTGTTGGTTCTCTTAGAATGATGGTTGCTAGCTGCATTCATGTTGACACAAAGGAAATGATTTTCTTCTTTATAGCTGCATAGTATTCCAGCATGTAAATGTACCACATTTTCTTTATTGTCTTCAATTTAGATGGGCATCCGGGTTGGTTCCATGTTTTGCTATTGTGAATAATGCTGCAGTGAACATACGTGCACTGGTGTCTTTTTGGTAGCTTGATTTATGTTACTCTGCTCTTCTTGGAATATTCCAGAAGTGTCAATAGTTCAATTTTTGGTTTGAGAAAACACCACATTACTTTCCACGAACTTTGAACTAACTTATATTCCCACCTACAGTGTAAAAATGTTCTCTTTTCTCTGCAACCTTGCCAACACCTGTCACTTTTTGACTTTTTAATGATAGTCATCCTTACCTATGTGAGGTTGTATCTCATTGTAGTTTTGGCTTGCATTTCTATGATGATTAGTGAGGCAGAACATTTTTTCATATTTTTGTTGTCTGCATGAATACCTTCTTTTGAGAAATGTCTTTTCATGTCTTTTGCCCACTTTTTAATGGGGTTATTTCTTTTTTTCCTGTCAATCATTTGAGTTCCTTGTGTATCCTAGATGTCTAAGCTTTTGTTGCATGCATAAATTGAAATATTTTAATCTTTGTTGTCTTTTAATTCTCTTCAAGGTTTCTTTTGCTGTGCAAAAACTTTTCACTTTGATAAGGTCCCATATGTTGATTTTAAATTTTGCTCCATTTGCTTTTGAGGACTTGGCCATGAATTCCTTACCTTTGCTGATGTTCAGGAGGGTGTTCTTTACAATCTTTTTCCAAAACTCTTATAGTTTGAGGTCTCACATTTAACTGCTTAATCAATTTTGAGTTAATTGTCTATGGTGATAGGTAGAGGTCCAATTTCATTCTTCTGCATGTGGCTAGCCAGTTTTTCCAGGACTATTTGCTAAATATGGCTACCTTTTCCCCATGTTTGTTTGTGTTGGCTTTGTCAAAGATGAATTAGGTGAAGATATGTGATTTTGTTTTCAAATTTTCTGTCTTGTTTCATTGGTCTATGTCTATACCATTGCCATGGTTCCTTGGTTACTATAGCCTTGTAGTAAAGTTTGAAGTGTGGAAGTATGATGCCTACAGCTTTGTTCTTTTTGCTGAGGATTGATTTGGCTATTCAGGCTCTTATTTGCTTCCATATCAATTTCCATATTCTTTTCTAGTCTTTGAAAAATGATTCTGGTAGTTTGATAGAAATTGCTTTGAATCTGTATATAGCCCTGGGAAGAATGATATTAGTATATTGATTCTTCTAATCCATGAACATGTAATGGTTTTCCATTTGTTTTGTCATCCTTGATTTCTTTGAACAGTGTTTTGTAGCTCTCATTGTTAGGTGGATGCCAAAGTATTATTCTATTCTATTCTATTCTACTCTATTCTATTCTATTCTATTCTATTCTATTCTATTCTATTGTCACTACTGTGAATGGGACTGTGTTTTTATTTGGCTCTCAGCCTGCTTCTTGCTGGTATATAGAAATGAAGATTTTCTTTCTGGGCATTGATTTTGTATCCTGAAATTTTACCAAAGATGTTTTCTAGTGCAAAGAGGCTTTTTTTTTTTCAGGTGAGATAGCAGGATTTATTGAGAGGACAGAAAAGCTCCCACAGTGAGAGGAGACCTGAAGATGTTGCCCTGCAAAGAGGCTTTTGTTAGACTCTCTTGGGTTTTCTAGGAATATAATTATTCAACTACCATGAAAAATAACTCCTTCTTTTCTTATTTGGATACTTCTAATTTCTTTATTCTGCCTAGTTGCTCTGGCTAAGACTTCCAGTACTATGTTGAATAGGAGGAGTGATACTGGGCATACTTTTCTTGTCCCAGCTCTTAGGGGGACTGTTTTCAGCTTTTGTCCACTAAGTATGATGCTGATTATAGATTTGTCATAGATGGCTCTTGATATTTTAAGGAATTATTCCTTTGATGCCTAGTTGTTTAAGGGTTTTTATTGAAAAAGGATATTGGATTTTATAAAATTTTTTCTACATTTAATGAGATAATCACATGGTTATTGGTTTTATACCTGTTTGTATGACAGATTATATTTATTGATTTATGTATGTTGAACAAGCCTTACCCTCCAGGAATGAAGCCCACTTGGCTATGATGGATGATCCTTGAAATAGGCTGTTGGATGCATTTTGCTAGAATCTTGCTGAAAAATTTTGTATCTATATTCTTTGTGGAGACTTTAAATTTCTGGTATCAGGATGATATTGGCTTCATAGAATGAGCTAGGGAGAATTCCTTCCGTTTTGTAATGCCAAGAATTCCTCCATTTCCTCTAGATTTTCTAGTTTATTTGCATATAGGTGTCTGTAGCAATCTCTGATATTCTTTTGAGTTTCTTCAGGGTCAGTTTTAACATCACTTTTTTTGTTTCTAATTGATTTCATCTAAATTTTCTGCCTCCCATTTTTTTTTCCCCCAACCTGGACAGTGTTCTGTCATTTTATTTAACCTTTCAAATAAACAGATTTTTATTTCATTGATTGTTTCTATAATTTTTTGTCTCTATTTTATTCAGCTGTGACTTTATTTTACAAATCTCAAATTTCTACTAATTCTAGAATTGGATTGCTCTTGACCTTCCAGCTCCCTTAGATGTGACATTAGCTGTCTATTTGAGATTCTTCTATTTTCTTTATATGTGTGTGTAATGTTATACACTTCCTACTACCAATTTTATAAACTTCTCTGCACTGTTATCGTGATATTTCAGAGGTTTTGGTGCATTGTGTCTTTTCAAAATTTGTTTCTGGGAATTGTTTTTATTTGTGACTTGATTTCTGTATTTAGCCAAATGTCATCCAGAAGTATGTTGTTTAATTTCCATGTATTTGTGTGTTTTAGGGTCAGGGTGGTTCCTGTTGGTGATATTTATTTTTATTCAACTGTGGTCTGAGAAGATACACAATATGATTTCAACCTTTTGAAATGTGATCATACTTGATTTATGCCCAAGCATGTGATTGTTCTTGGAGTATGTTTCATGTGCAAATGAGAATAAAATATATTATGTGACTGTTGGGTGGAGTGTTCTGTAGATGTCTATTAAATCCAATTTGTTTTGTATTGAATAAAGCTTCCAGATTTCTTTGTGAGTTTTTGCCTCAATGATCTAAGGCTGTTAATTGGGTATTAAAGTCTTCAACTATAATTGTATGGCTATTTCCTCTCTTAGTTTGATTAGCAATATTTTATAAATCTAGGTGCTCCTATGTTTGGTGTGTATATATTCAAGAAAGATATTTCTTGCTGGTGTATTGAGTCTTTTACCATTACTTTTATTACTATGTAGTGTTCTTAGTTGTTCTTTTTAACTCTTTAACTTTTATTGATTTAAAGACTGTTTTGTCTCATATAAAAATAACTACTTCTTTTTTTCTTTTTCTTTTCTTTTTGCTTTCTATTCACCTGGAAGACCTTTCTCCAGCCCTTTAATTTGAACCTGAAGGTGTCATTTGTAGTGAGATAGGTTTTCTTAATGCAGCAGAAGAATAGATCATGTTTCTTTAACCAATTTGTTACTCTATGCCTTTTGAGTAGTGTGTTCAATCCATTCACATTTAAATTAATTATTGATATGTGAGAATTCATTCATCTTACATTGCTACTAAGAGGCTGTTTTGCCTTTTAGATTTTGTGATTGATTTATATGGTTTATTAACTCTGTGCTTGCCTGTGTTTCACAATGAGTGAAGCCATTCTTTGGTTTCTGTGCTTAGAACTTTCTTAATCATCTCCTGAAGAGCTGATCTAGCGGTGGTATATTCTCTTAGACTGGATGTCTAGAAAAGATTTTAATTCTCAATTAATAAAGCTAACTTTTATGGGGTAGGAAATTATTGGTGGGAATTGATTTTCTTTAAGAACATTAAAGATGGGACTCCAGTCCTTTCAGGCTTATAGGATTTCTGCTGAAGAAGTCTTCTGTATTTCTGATGGGCCTTCCTCAATAGGTAGCTGCCCCTTCTCTCTAGCTGCCTTTAGGATTTTTTTCTTTCATGCTTACCTTGTGGAGACAGATTATTATATGTCTTAGGGATGTTCTTCTCATGTAATACCTCACAGAAAATCTCTGAATCACTTGTATCTGCATGGCTGCCTCTCTACCAAGATCAGGAAAATGTTCTTGGTTGACCTCTTGAAAGGCTTGTTCCAGGGTGATCTCAGTGTCTTCTCTCTCTCAAGGATGCCCATTAGCTATAGATTTTGTCTCTTTACATAATTCCCAACCTGTCATAGGCTTTGCTCATTTTTCTTGAGTCTTCTCTCTTTGTTTTTGCCAGACTGTGTTAGTAGTTCAATCTTCAAACTTTGAGATTCTTCTTACTGCCTGGTCAATTCTGCTGCCCAGGCTTGTCATTATGTTTTAAAATTTCAGGAAGGAATTAATTTCCAAGGTTTCAGATTGAACCTTTCTTATATTGGCCAGTTCAGCTTTTGTTTCCTGCATTGCTTTCATTGCTTGAATGATCTGTACTTTCATCTTCTCCTGGCTTTCCTAGACTGCCTTTGTTAACCATAGTCTGAATTCCATTTCTTTCATCAGAGACAGGCTGCTCTGGATAGGTTCCATTGTTTGGGATCTGGGAAGTTTGTTGTGGTATTGTGGGCATTGACTCCTTAAGGCTTTAAGGATTGCTGGTGTTCTTTCACTGGTTCCTCCTTATCTGAGAAGGCAAACTCTTCTATTTATGATTTGTTTTGTCATATTTAGTTAGTTAAGGTTGTTACTGTTGGGTTGGCCGTGTGTGTGTGTGTGTGTGTGTGTGTGTGTGTGTGTGTGTGTGTGTGTGTGTTATCCCAGAAGGTGCTCCTCTATTGTAATGTACTCCTTCTTTCCCTGCTGTCCAACCACTGTGGGTACTGCTGCTCTTCTCTGTCCAATTATTCTGTAAGGCTGTCACCATTTGGCTTGTGCTGGAGAATGCCTGTAAAGTATTCAGTGATGTGAAAGTGCAGAAGTTGAATTCTAAGAGGGGCTGGTCACCGATATTTCTAGAGAACCCTCTGTAGGAGCTCTTTGATGTCTCAGTCTATGGATTAGTCTGCAAAATGTACAGTGGCATGAGATTTGTTCTTATCTACTTCTTAAGTGCTATATTATTGTCTCAAATGTAATGGACTGTGCCAGTTCAACTCCAGCCAGATGGGTCTTACAGGACAGCTAGCTGTGATGGTGACCGTGGGCTTTTTTGCTTGGACATTTTTTCCCCTAGGAAGTGCACAGATGATGAGTGGGACTACAGGAATCTAAAAGTTCTTCAGTTCCTGGACTTTTAAGAGGACTACGGGGGGATGCTGGTCGAGGAGGGCTACATAAAACTGAACGGCTCTCCAGCTCCCTATAGTGGGCAGAATTGGCTACCCCAGTGAAATACAGGTCCCCTGACTGCTGTGGACATGTTGCAGGGATGACTGAGTCATCTCTGTTGTACAAAAGAGTTCACAGAGAGAGACTGCTCTCCTCTTACCTGAGGATGTCCAAACTCTAATCTCAAAGTTTCTTCCTGCAGCAACTTTTTTTTTCAGAATAGGCTGGAACCAGCTGTTTTGTGTCCCAGCCCCCCAGCTGTGCACACTCAGTGGGAATTGGGGTGGGGTGAATGGGCCCCCTGGCCACTGTGGTAACCCGGGAGGAATGATAGAGTTGTCTGTAGCAGAGACACATTCATAAGGGAAGAATGAGGGGTTAACAGGACTATAGGGTGATTCCTGACTTCCCTTCTCTTACTCAAGATTTTCTGTGTTAAGAACTCAAAAGTTCTTACAACAGGTTTCTCTCTGCAGCTTGCTCCAAACCAGAGCTGCCTATAGCAACAGAACTTGCCCTTGAGACAAATGAAGATGACTGGTCTGGGGTTCTCCCCTGGCTGCTGAGTGCTAACTGCAGGCAACAAGTGATAGGTGATGGCTTGACCATAGGCGTTCAAAAATTTAATGGAGTCCCAGCTCCATATGGGCTCTGGTGCCATGCAGCTGTTAAATATCCAGGCCATTTCCCATGTGAACTAAAGTCCCAGGAGGGTCTACCCCCACTCCCCTTACCCCTCATCCATATCAGGAGCAAGTGCTGAGTTTTTAATTTCCTGCACTCATCATTTCCCATATCCACAGGCTGATTTCTGTTTCTGCACAATCTGGGCAGGAAGAGGACTTCCTGTCTCAGAAACAGGCTGCTTGTTTTCTCTCCTGCCTGTTCTCTGTGTGCCCTCATGGTCATCTGTGGGTTGTGGGGTGCATTCACCATATCAATCTTTCTTTCTTGGTTTGTTATGTGAGAGAAGCCCCAGTCAGCTGTTTCTATTCTAGGTGGCCATCTGGAATTCCCTAAATTCTTCTATAATGCCTCCAATGTCTATATAAGAATGCTACTAAAAATGTCTAACCTTGCCCTAATGACATTGAGACATTTTACAATTATTTATTTCTGTTTGATTTATCCCATACTCTAAAAAACATGTACACTTTTTAAAGTTGGAGTCTCACTCTGTCACCCAGGCTGGAGTGCATGGCACTCTCATAGCCAACCCAGCATTGACCTGTAGGGCTCCAGTGATCCTTCCACTTTAGCCTTCAAAGTAACCAGAACTACAGGCACACACTGCCATATTTGGCTAATTTTTAAAAAATTTATAGTAGAGACGAGGTCCCACTAAGTTGCAGTCTGGTCTCGAGCCCACAGGCTCAGGCAACTCATTCTCCTCAACCTCCGAAAGTGCTGGGATTATAGGCTGAGCCACCAAGCCCAGTTAAGAAATGTCTTTTTCATAAATACACTTCTTCTTATTTTCTCTTCCTAACTTTTCTCTGTCACTAGTTTCAAGTATCTTAAAAGCCTCCTCAAACCCTTTTCTAATTCTATATGAGAAAAATAATATCTTTCCTGTAAATTAACTTTTCTTTTGTTTTATTTATGCTCTTCTTAGGATATTTACTAAGTTCTTATGTTAATTTTTTTAAGTACTATTATATTCATTTGTGTGTTAGAGAGAGAGAGGTATTTTTTCTAGCCCACTGCTTTTCATATTGTTCATATCTAGTAATTATTTATTAATTAAATAAAAGACATTCAATATGACTTGATGTATTATTTTGTAAAAGTTAATAGGCTAGTTTTTCTTTTTTGTGTGTAGCTGAAAATCTAAGCCTGGAATATAATACCTGTAAAGAGCTAAATGTACTAGCCATCTAGGGAAAAGGACTGGGGACTTTATTTCATATTTGTACATACCCCAAAGACCATTTTCTTAATAGTGAATAAGGCTTCGTGAAAGGAAAGCCAGGGAAAGCTAACAAATAAAAAGAAGAGTGTGAGAGAGGGAAGGGAGTAAGAAGGGTAATTTGATCTTTCTTGAGAAAGACTAGTTCCTGAGAGCAAACACTTGAAGTGTCTACTTTAGCCTTTATTGTTTCACCTTCTGTTTCACCAATGTAGTATGATCACTGCTCACCACAGCATCAACCTTCTGTGCTCAGGTGATCCTCCTGCCTCAGCCTTTCAAGTAGCTGGTACTATAGGCACATGCCACCACACTCAGCTAAGTGTTTTGAATTTTTTGTAGATATTTCTGTGATTGGCTCTGCCTCTGTTATCTGAGTTTGATTCAGTTTCGAATAGAAAAGCTCAGAAATATGATGTCATGACATTAATTCGTGGAAATGGCAGTAGGCTGTACTCAGAAAAAATAAAAAAAAATCATGTATGGAACATTACCTATCTGCTAGGCACTTTGTAGGAAAACAGTAGCAGCCCATGTTCTAACACTTCTAAAAGAACAGTTTGAATCTGCAATTTTCTGCTCCCAATATGTCAATTATTTACTACTTGCTAAGGAAAGTAAAATGTTGCAAGTACTGTATCTAGCTAATAATGAAAAATATATAGTTAGCAAATGATTTTTATGTTCTATAGCTCATAGCAGATTTTTGCAGTTAATATTGTATTCTTTTTTTTCTCTCTTAATTTTTATTTTAAAATTGTGGGATACAATTTAGGGTGAGATATACAAACATTCATTGTGTGCAGGTAACCTTGTTGATGAGGTGTGCATCCCCTACCCCAGGCAGATATTCACTACTGTCAATCCGACCTTCCCCCTCCCTGTCCCTACCCAACAGTTTCCCGCTTACTGTCAATCCTTTTCTTATAGTAATACAGTAGTTGTTCAAGGTCCACTTATGAGTGAGAACATGTGATACTCAGCTCTTTGTTTCTGTGAGAGATCACTCAGTATTATAAACTCTAATTCCATTCAGGTTGCTGCGAAGTTCATGATTTTGTTCTTCTTTATAACTGCATAATATTCTATTGTGTATGGGTACGACATTTTTTCTTATCCAGTCCTCTTTTGATGGGCAGCACAGATGGTTCCATGTTCTTGCTATTGTGAACAATGCTACGATAAACATACATGTTCAGGTATCTTTTTTAAAGAGTGATTTGAGTTCTTCCAGGTATATTCCCAGTAGGGGAATTGCAGGGTCATAGGGAAGATCAATTTTTAGAACTTTTAGGAATCACCAACTTATTTCCATAGAGGCTGTACTAGTTTACACTCCCACCAACAGTGTAGAAGTGTTCCCTTTTCACCACATCCTCTCCAGCATCTGTTATTTTTTGAGTTATTGATGATGGCCATTCTGACTGGAGTTAGGTGCTATCTCAATGTAGTTTTAATTTGCATCTCCTTGATGACTAGTGAGACTGAACACTTTTTCAAGTATCTTTTGGCTGCTTATATGTCTTCTTTTGAGAAGTATCTATTCATATCTTGTGCCCACTTTGTTTTTTTCTTTTCAGCACATTTGAATTTCTTGTAGATGCTTGATGTTAGGCCTTTGTCAGACATGGAGTTGGCAAATATTTTTTCCCAGTCTGTGGGCTGTCTCCCTGCTCTCTTGATGGTTTCTTTGGCTTTGCAAAAGCCTGTCAATTTAATGAGGTCCCACTTGTCTATCTTATCTCTTATGACCTGGGTACTTCAGGTTTTGATCAGGAATTGGTAGCCAGTTCCAACTTCATAAGAGTGTCTCCTGCATTTTCTAAGGTTCTTACAGTTGAGGGTTTTATGTTTAGGTCTGTGTCTCATTTAGGGTTAATTTTTGTGTATAGGGATAGGTAGGGGTCCTATTTCGATCTTCTGCATGCGATCAGCCAGTTTTCCCAGCACCATTTACTGAAGAGATTCTCCTCTCCTCAGTAAGTGGGTGGTGGAAGCTTTGTTGAAGATGAGTTGGTTGAGAAATTAAGGTTTTGCTTCTGGAATTTCAATTCTACTCCATTGGTCTATATGCCTATTCTTATACCAATACTAGACTGTTTTGATTATTGTAGCTTTAAAATAAAGTTTAAAGTCAGGGAGTGTGATACCTCCTGCTTTTTTTTTTTTTTTTTTTGCTAAGGATTGTTTTGGATATTCTTGGTAATTTATGTTTCCATATGAATTCTTGTATTGTTTTTTCGAGGTCTGAGAAGAATATTGCTGGTAATTTGATGAGAATTGCATTAAATCTGTAGATTGCCTTAAGTAAAATTGACATCTTAACAGTGTTGATTCTTCCAATCCATGAGCATGGAATATTTTACCTCTTGTTTGTGTCATCTTTGATTTCTTTGAGTAGTGTTTTGTAGTTTTCATTGTAAAGGTCTTTCACATCTCTGGTTAGGAAGATGCCAAGCATTTCAATTTTTTGTGGTTATTGTGAAGGGAATTGTGCTTTTTATTTGAGTTTCTGGCTGTTGATTATTGGTGTATAGAAATGTGATTGTCTTTTGCACATTTTTTATACCCAGAGACTTTGCCAAAGTCCTTTATCAGTGCAAGGAGGTTTTTGGCAGATTCTCTTGGGTTTTCAAGGTATACAATCATGTCATCTGCAAGGAGAGATAACTTAACTTCCTCTTTTCCTATTTGGATAGCCCTGATTGCCATCTCTTTTCTGATTGCTCTAGCTCGGACTTCCAAAACTATGTTGAGCAGGAGGGGTGAGAGTGGGCATCTTTATCTTGTTCCAGTTTTATGGGGAAATGGTTTCAATTATTGTCTGTTTAGCAGTATACTGGCTGTGGGTTTGTCATACATGGCTCTTACTATTTTGAGATATGTTTCACCTATGCCTAGATGTTTATGGGTTTTTATCAAGAAAGGGTGCAGAATTTTATTAAAAGCTTTTTCTGCATCTAAGATATAATCATGTGGTTTTTGTTTTTATGTCTCTTGATGTATTTAATTATGCTTATGATCTTATGAATATTGAACAAGACTTGCATCCCGGGGATGAAACTTACTTGGTTTTGATGGATGATTTTTGAGATGTGTTGTTGAATCTAGTTTGCAAGGATCTTGTTGAGAATTTTGGCATCTATGTTCCTCAAAGATATTGACCTGTAGTTATCTTTCTTTGTTGGGCATTTACCTGGATTGGTTATCATGTGATGTTATCTTCATAAAATGATTTTTCTCAATCATCTGGAATACTTTCAACAGGATTGGTTTCAGTTTCTCCTCTTATGTTTTGTAGAATACTGCTGGAAAGCCATCTAGTCAGGGCCTTTTTTTTTTTTTTTTAGGTAGTTTTCTTGTGACACAGTCAATTTTCTGGATTGTTATTGGTCTATTTAAGGTTTTTATTTCTTCTTGTTTCATTGGCGAGATTGTGTGATGTCAGAAAGTCCTCAATTTTCTTTAGGTTTTCACATTTGTTTCCATACAATTGTACATAGTACTTTCTGATAATCTCTTGCATATCTTCAGGGTTAGTTGTGACTTCATCTTTTGTGTTTCTGATTGAGTTTATTTGGGCTTTTTCTCTTTTTTTCTTGGTCAGTCTGGCTAGGGGATCATTGATCTTGTTTCTCTTTTCAAAGAACCTGTTTTTGTTTCATTGATTTTTTGTATTATCTTTTTGGTTTCTATGTCCTGGATTTGGGTTTTTATTTTGGTGATCTGGATTCTTCTGCTTAAGTTAGGGTTTTGTGGTCTTGTTTTTCCAGCTTCCCTAGATGACTTGTTAGGGTGTTAACTTGTGAGCTTTCCATTTTCTTCATATGTGTTTGTAAAGACATGAATTCCCCTCTTACTACTGTTTTAATGGCATCCAAGAGATTTCTATAAGATGTTTCTTCATTTTCATTTGTCTCCAGGTACCTTTTAATCTCTGTTTTGATTTCATTGTGGACCCAGGAGTTGCTTAGCATCATACTGTTTTGTGTCCATGTCTTTGTGGTTTTGGGGGGAACTTTGTTGGTGTTGATATTTATTTTTATTCCACTGTGGTCTGAGAAGGTGCATGGCAAAATTTCAATCTTATGAAATTAGTTATGTTTGATTTATGGCCAATAATGTGGTCAATCTTGGAGTACATTCCATGTGGTAATGAGTAGAACGTATATACTGTGGTTGTTAAGTGGAGTGTTGTGTAGGTATCAGTTAAGTCCATTTTTTCAACAGTCTCATTGAGATTTCATATCTCCTTGCTGATTTTTTGTCTTGATGATCTGTCTAGGGTTGTGCGTGGAGTATTTATGTCCCCAGTTATGGTAGTGTTAGAGTGAATCTCTTTTTTAAGTTTGCTTAGAAGCTGCTTTATGAACATCGGCTCTCATATGTAGTGTGTACAAATGTTTAGGATAGATATTTCTTGTTGATGGATTGAACCTTTTATCATTATATAGTGACCTTCTTCATCTTTTATTGATTTTTGATAGGGTATTTTGTCTGAGATTAAGATTGCAACTCCTTTAAGATTGCTTTCTTTTGAGTTCTATTTGCCTGAAATTTTGCTTCCCCTCCTCTTAGAGTCTGTGAGTGTCCTTTCTGGTGAGATCAGTCTCTTGGAGACGATATATTGTTGTCTTATGATATTTTATTCATTTTGCCATTCTATGTCTTTTCCGTGGTGCATTTTTTCCATTCACATTCAGGCTAATTATTGAAATGTGAGAGTTTATCCCTGTCATGAGGTTCCTATAGAGGTGCTGTTGTTCCTGTTTGTTTGTTGTGTTTCTTTTGATTTTGGGGTTGATTCATGTGTGTTTTCAATCTTTTTCCCGCACTCTTGCGAAGAACATTGTTGTTTTTTTCCCATTCTTCTGTGTTTAACACTTTCTTAAGTTTTTCTTATAGAGACGGTATAGAGGCAGCATGAGTTCTTAGGGATTGAATGTCTGGGAAAGATTTTAATTCTCCCTCATGGATGAAGCTTAGTTTAGCTGGGTAGTTTATTCTTGGTTGAAATTGATTGCTTTGAGAACTTTGAAGATTGGGCTCCAAGCTCTCCTAGATGAAATCTTTCTGTAGATAAATCTGTTGCTATTCTAATTGGTCTTCCCTGGTAGATAGTCTGACCTTTATCTCTTACTGCCTTTAAGATTTTTTCTTTTATACCTGCTTTGTTTAGGCAAATTATTAAGTGTCTAGGAGTTGACCTTCTCATTTGTTTTCTTCCAGGGGCTCTCCAAATCTCTTGTGTTTGAATGGTTGCATCACTGATGAAATGAGGAAAATTTTCTTGAATAATTTCATGGAATGTTTTTTCCAAAGTGGTCTCTGTCTCTGTTTCTGCCTCAGGAAGTCCAATTACTCAGATTTGGCCTCTTGAAGTAATCGCTCATCTCTTAAAGGTTTTGCTCTATCTTTTAAAGCTTGTTTTCTATGTTTTTGACAGTTTGTATTAGTTCTATATTTTGGTCTTCAAGCTCTGAGAGTCTTCTGCTTGGTTAATTCTGCTTTTCATGCTTATCAGTTTAATATTTATTTCATTTGCAGTGTTCTTTACTGCTGTTATCTCAGTTATCAACTCCTTCCTATTTTCCTCTTGTCTCTCTTCAATTATTTTTAATCTCTCTATTAATGTCTGGGTTTGTAGTTTGAGACCAGTCATTCTGGGGGTTCTTCATTGTTTGTGTTCCAAAATCTGTTTTCTTAGTGTCTGACCTTCCAGGGGGTCTGTGAGAGACCCATATTCTTCTTTTGGTTTTTCTTCATTTGTGTATATTATCCTCCCCTCCCACACTTTCACCACCCCTTCTTTAATTCTGTTTTTCAGGGATAGTGGGGTTGCTTACTTCTGTTTGCTCAGTCTCCTATCTTACTTATGTGGATTCTCTGGCTTTGCTCACTTCTGAAGCTCGACTGTGGTTAGGGACTGTCCTTTTTCAGTTTTGACATTAAGTTGAGGGGGGAGCTGTGATTCAGAATCTATCTGCAGATACCAGTATCCACCGACAGGTGTATGGGCACCCTGGAAACCACTTCCCACTGCCTTACAATCTGTCCATGTAGTGGGGGGTTAAGTTTGCCCCCTGGAACAAAATTAGGTGAGAAAAAGGAAAATAATGGAAGAAGGAAGGGGGTTAAGAGGAAGGTGGAGTGAGAGAAGAGTAAGGGGGAAAACAGACATACCAGCTAACAAATGAAAAGAGATACAAAGAGAGAAAAGAGGGGGAAAAAAGCACAAAAAACTCTACAGCATACAAAATCACACAAATACACAGTCCAATAAAATCCTGCCTACTGATGTATACCTCCCCTACACAAACATGGAGTCTAAAGAATAGAAAGAAGAAAGAAAAAAATCAGTAAAATAACAAAGCAAAGCAAGTATGAAAACATCCTCAAAACCTGAATGAAATAGGAAAAAAACTAAAATAAAAAATGAAGTGAGCAAAACAGTCAAAAAATAAAAACAAGGAATCAGACAGATTCTGAGGTCCTTTCTGTATTTCCAGAGTCCCTGCAGCTCTGTTCTCTTGCCCCTCCCCTCTGCTCTCACCTCAGGCAGATAGGGTTACTCATAGCTTGGGTCAGTCGCCACAGGCCTACTTTGGGAGCAGGGGTGAGTCAGATCTGTGTGGCTTGCTGCCTGATGGGTCTGCCATACAGATCTGAGTTGTCTGTGTCTGATTCATCCTGGGGGAGGGGCTTCTTTCTCTCTGGTTTGATGAGATTACCTTAGCCAACAAGTTGGAGGCTCTGCAGAGGTGGACAGGGCAATGCAAATCTTTGCCTGATCCTGGGTCAAAGAAAATGGCTGTGGTGGGTGGCTCCTCACCGGGCATGGACTCCTCTCCAGCTTTCCCAATCCTCTCTCTCCACTGATCAGATCCAGGGCTCCAGCTGATCTGTTATGACAGGTGATGGTGTGGGCCAGGCGCCAGACTGTGGGAGACAGCTGGATTCAGCCAACTTTTCTCAGGTGTGTTGCAGCAGGCCACAGATGCTCCTGTGCGCTATCTTGCCAGCAATACTCCAATCTCAGGGCAGTGGGGGCTTGCAGTCACCCTCAGAGGGGAGACCCATGTGCATGCACCCAAGTATCCCCTCAGATGAACTTTCATGCTCCCACCAGTGCCCGTCTACTCGCTCAGAGAGTCTTTATTAACACTTACCTCCATAGAGACTCTTACAGATCAACCTGTAGTTCGCCATCTTAAGCTTTCATTAATATTGTGTTCTAACTCTATTAGTCCATCATAGGACATACAAAGCAGAAAAACTACCCTGAGATTTTGACAAGTACTTGACAGATTTTAGAATAATGAAAACTTTGTTACCATCTGAAGTGACCCTGTAAACACTCCTTTCTTATTTTTCTGTGAATTTTACATGGTACCTACCATGGTATTAGATTTGTAGTAAATGAGTAAACACTCAATTAAATTTTCTTGTGAGGTACAGGAAATGAGATGCAGTTTTCTGTCAAATATAGCTATCATCTCCTTGAGGATAAGGCTTGCTTCATCTTTATTTTTCTTAATTATATGAGACTAATGCAGTGTCACATAATAGACTCAATATATACCTGTTGATAGACTGTATGAATAAATTACTGAATCAAAGTAATCATAAGCCACTATAATATTTTAAGAAAGGGAATTATCTGAAGAGGTTGATATTTTGGAAGAATTATATTTGCTCTAGTGGAGGAAAAGAACTGAAGATCCCGGAGAACTGAAAATTCCTGTAATTTTCTTTCGAATGGTTTGTATTTTATATTGATATCTTCTATAATAACCTTAGGATCTCACTTTTGCTTTATTAAATCTTCTATTCTATTAACTGGTTAAGCATAAGCTTTTTATCAGACCTCTCTCTCTCTTCTTCATTTTCAGAAAAGAAATAAAATGTATGCTTTCCTATATTTGTATTGATCTTTAAATATATCTTTGAAAATAAAAGGAAAGAAACAGGAATGAGAAACAAAATTTATTAGAACATGAAGCAAAACTGACAAATGTCTCTGCCAACATAAAAGGGAACTCCAGAGAAAAGTTGTTTACTAGGAAGCAATGTTCCATATTGAGTGATAACAGCTGAGCCTTATCCACCCTACTTGCTCACTTATTGTCTTGTGATCCAAAATGGAGGAAGAACTTGAAGGGGTTGAAAGATGGAGGCTATTCATAGACTACACACTTTGTGACTGAAGGAAATCCTTTCTTGAAGTGGGTTCTGAATGTCACATCTTTTTGGCAAGAAGAGAACCTTCACACTTTTCTCTCTTTTTTTTTTTTTTTTGATTTGGGGATCTCACTCTGATGTGCAGTGGCATGATCACAGCTCACCACACACTCAACCTCCTGTGCTCAGGGATCCTCCTGCCTCGGCCTGTCACATAGCTGGGACTGCAGGCATTCACCATCATGAATTTTTTAATTTTTTTGTAGACATGGGGTCTTGCTATGTTCCCAAGCTGGTCTCAGTCTCCTAGGCACAGGTAATCCTCCCTCCTCGGCCTCTCAAAATACTGGGTTTATAGTTGTGACCCACTGCATCCAGCCCATATTCTTTTTATGAAGCAGATTTGGTATTGATAGCAAAACCTGATAATGGTGGCACAGTAAAGATTAGAAATCAATCCCACTTAGGAACAATGATACAAAAAAAAAAACTAATTAGAAATATAAGCTGCAGTAAAAATGTTATATATTTGACAAAGTGGGATTAATTTTAAGAAAGACAGAATGTTTCAATATTCAGAAACCCATTATCTAATTTGCCATACTTTTAGGACTAAGGAGAAAAATTATGTGATTTTATAAACAGAAAATTACTTAGACAAAATTCAACACTCATTCTTGATAATAAATAGGAAATAAAAATAAAATAATTAATGAAACAAATAATTTATTTTAAAACAATATAAAATAAACAAGTAAAGACAATACCAAGCACATCTGTGGGTGGGCATAAAAATTAGTATAACTGCTAAAGAAAGCTGTGTGACCCAGAAATTTCATTCTTAGATACAAGATAATGTGCAAGATACATGTACAAAAATGTGCATAGCACCAATACTCTTAATAGCCTTAGACTGAAAACCACACAAATATCATCAAGAATGGAATAAAATAGAAATAAAAATATTATGCATAATTAAAATAACAAAAATTATTGGTACTAATAATTGGAATGCATTTCAAAGAGTTAATATTGAACAAAGAAAGCTAGATATGAAAGAGTACATATTCTGCAATTCCATTTATATGATATTTTAAAAGAATGCCAAATTAATCTATGGTGATAGCAATTAAATCTGTAAATAAATTAACTGCAAGTGGGAGACAGCAAAAGGGAGGATTTTGAGGTGTGGGCAATTTTCCAAATTTTTATCTGGGTTATGTTACACAGGTTTTAAACAGTCATCAAGCTGTATCTTAATATTTGTTCACTTTATGATATGTGTTATAATAGATCCATTGATGGCAATGAATTATAATATATTAAATAAAAAAAGGGAGGAATTCTTAGGTCCAGAGTAATATCTAACAATACAAAGGAGACATAGGTGAGCTTTTATGTATAGTAGAATGCAAAGCAATGAAAATGGAAGTGATGACAGAATAAGAAAACCCCAAATTTTTAACTACCATGAACTAATTGATGCAGGCCTATAGTCTATAGTTAGTATTCAATAACAGACAACCATTTTCTGGAAACACTTTTGTTTTGCTGTTATTGTTTCAACGGAATATGGGAAAGGACCCAGTCATGACTCCTGAGACCCGGATAATCACTATTGTTTGCTTGCTCAACTACATCAGGGTCCCAGTAGAGCTTCATGTGGCGTAGAGCAATGGCAATCAGTTCCCAGTGTCTAATGTTCTACAGTCATCTGAGTGTCAGGCAATTTAATGCTAAAGACAGCACATAATGTTATAGAATTTAGAACACATTTTAGAATAAGAGGTAGCTCCAACACAATTAAACCTCCATAATTTAAGAATAGTTATCTATTGACCAATACATTCTTACTATTAGCAGACCTACAAATAGTTCCATTCAAAATTATTTTAAAAAATAAAGTTCCTTTAAAAAGATACAAGTTAGATATTTTCATCGTTAGTTACATGTGGTCATATATATTTTAAAAATTAATTACAATGAATTAATAAAATTAATTAATTAGTATAAAATGATTTAGTGAGTAATATAACTCATAAACAGAATATTTATTCTTGGTATATTCTCACATATTTTAATGAATTGTTTAACTATGACTCTAATGCTTTTACACTGACATTTAATAAATCTTTTTTTTCAATATGTTCATATTAAATTTATTTTTAAAGTAAGAGTTCCTGGAATATTCTGCAAAGCTTTATCTTATGGCTAATAACTTTTAAATTCTTGATAACTTAAAGTAGAGAAATCTAAGATGAAATTATACTGAATCCAGAAAACTCCTTCAAATTACATGTCATTTAGATGTACCTCTTTTATAATAAATTATTTAGTTATTGTTTTGTTTTCCCTAAATGTCTGCCACAGAAAACATTTAAGTACAGTAGACCCAAGCCCTCTCAAATGAAGTTTCACTTTTGACAGTGTCAGTTACCCATGGTCAACCCATATCCAAAAATATTAAGTGGAAAATACCAGAAATAAACAACACACAAGTTTTAAGTCACATGTTGTTCTAAGTAGATTGATGAAATCACATCACATTATCCTGTTCCATCTCACCTGGTAAGTGAATTCTCACTTTGTCCTGCAGATTCACACTGTATCCTCTTCCTGCACATTAGCCACTGAGTCGCCCTGTTGGTGGTCACATTGACTGTTGAGGTATCATATTACTTGTGTTCAAGGAACACTTGTTTTACTACATAATGACCCCAAAATGCACAAATGTATAATACTATATTAATAGGCAGAATTCTTAATCTAGTATTTATAAGCACACTTTAAAAAGTGTTTATTACCATCTTCACTGCCAAATGATTGCATACATCTTCAAATAACATTCTAGATAGATCGTTTAATCCCTTTCATCTTTATATAGTGTTTCACATTAAGCGAATAAATACTTTAAATGACCAGATGAATTAAAAACATGTTTAATTACTCACATATAAAAAGTATACCTATATTTAAAAGTAGTCTAAATAAAGTTTCATGATGAGTATTTTTCTATACATGATTGTTCTTCTGTTGATCCTTTTGTGGTTTTCTTCATGTTTTTCCAGCTGCACATTTTAATGTGCCATCTGTCATCGTTTTTTCTCTGCCATGCCTGCTTAATACATCCTTAGGTAGTAATTTTTTTCACTTTCTTTCTTTCTTTCTTTCCTTCCTTCCTTCCTTCCTTCCTTCCTTCCTTCCTTCCTTCCTTCTTTCCTTCTTTCTTCCTTTCTTCCTTTCTTTCTTTCTCTTTCTTTCTTTCTTTCTTTCTTTCTTTCTTTCTTTCTTTCTTTCTTTCTTTCTTTCTTTCTTTCTTTCTTTCTTTCTTTCTTTCTTTCTTTCTTTCTTTCATAAAGATGAGGTCACACTATGTTGCCCAGGCTGGTCTTGAACTCCTGGGCTCAAGAGATCTTCTTGCCTTGACCTTCCAAAGTGCTGGAATTACAGGCATGAGTCACTATGTCCACCCTAATATTTATTTTTTATAGATGTCTCTGTGACTTTATGCCAGCAAAAATAAGTAATGAAACCAAAATTGGTAATGCACCTTCTTGTAGTGCAAGTCATAGAGGCGGACCTGTTTTTATTATATCAAGTCTTAAACGTATGTGAAAGTCACGGGTCAAATTACAGGTCTTCCACTTCTCACTGAGGGACCACATCTGTAAAATGTGAATAATAAAGGGGGTGAGGGTTAATGTACCTAACAGATGCTTACTAAAAAGTGGCTATTAGTATTTTCATCATTACCATCTCTAGAGTATAGCTCAAAGGAAATCATGCAAAAAACACACTGGTGAGCTGATTCAGTGGGAAATTATTTTAACCACTGACCCGACTCAATATTTGTTTATTTTTAATAAAACAAAAATGTGAGTAATGGAGTACCTCTTGTTATATGGAAAATATACCAAAAATGAATAGATGAAATAGGAAGTATGAGTCTAGCTCATTTATTTCTGCTGCCACTTTAATTACTAGGCTGGATGATAGGGCAGCAGAAGATAAAACACAGCAAAAACTGACAGACAAATGGAAAAACCTAATTGAGGAATTAAAAGACTTCTACTGCAGAGAAAGAGCTTGGGTTTAAAACAATAAGCAACTATTATTTCAGTGTATTTCTTGATTATTTAAGGAAACAACATCCCTGAAAAAGAAAAGTAAAGATTGTCAATGAGAAAATAAAATTGGGCTTATTTAAAAGAAAGACTTTTCTCAAGTAAACAGTTTCCTTAGCCATCTATTTTAAGATTTCATAAAATGTCATAATTCAGAATAAAGAATGCATCATTACATTAGAAAGTTCTTTTCTCTCTCTCTCTCTCTTTTTTTTTTTTTTTTTGTCTTTTGTAGGGGAAAAGGCCACATCTCTCTCCTGCAAAAAAAACCTGGCAAAAGATTTATGAACCCTGTCCTTCTTTGCTATAGCATGCTGTTTGAAATTCACAGGCTTGAACAAATGAACAAATATTCATCACCTCTGCTGTCTTCCTTTTTCTAGGTGCCTCCCATACTTCTTGATAAGCAGTTCTCTGAATTCACCCCGGACATCACACCAATCATTTTGGCAGCCCATACAAATAATTATGAGATAATAAAACTTTTGGTTCAGAAAGGCGTCTCCGTGCCCCGACCCCATGAGGTCCGCTGTAACTGTGTGGAATGCGTGTCCAGTTCAGATGTGGACAGCCTCCGTCACTCACGCTCCAGACTCAACATCTACAAGGCCTTGGCCAGCCCTTCTCTCATTGCACTGTCAAGCGAAGATCCTTTCCTCACAGCCTTTCAGTTAAGCTGGGAGCTTCAGGAGCTGAGCAAGGTGGAAAATGAATTCAAGTCAGAGTATGAGGAGCTGTCACGGCAGTGCAAACAATTTGCTAAGGACCTACTGGATCAGACGAGAAGTTCCAGAGAACTGGAAATCATTCTTAATTACCGAGATGACAACAGTCTGATAGAAGAACAAAGTGGAAATGATCTCGCAAGACTAAAATTGGCCATTAAGTACCGTCAAAAAGAGGTGAGTGTTGCCAGACTTGATCAATCAAAATGCCATAGAATTTAATCACACCGAAACAAATTGCTACTCACAAAATCAGTTTTTAGTTTTAGAGCGTTTTCTATTTAACTGTAAGTGAATGACATTTATTATTTGCCAGACTAATAATTACAAATCACATTGAAGCGTGGTAATAAACGGTTGGATCATTGATGTTTTGGCATCTGTGTTAAAATGTATACATTTACCATAGTACATTAGAAAAACTAATGAATTTTAGAATCTCCAGACTGAGATTTCTGGCTCTGCTAAGTCTTGTAACTTGAGAAGGTCACAGATAAATCTCTTTGAGCTTCAGTTTTGTCATCTGCTTAATGAACTTAATGTTTATAATATTAATGTATATATAAGTTGGTCCTTCATATTCACAGGTTCCACATCATCAGATTTAACCTACTGGATGGAAAATACCATATTCATGGGTGGTGGCACCTGTGGTTAAGGAGGACCAACTTTTCCTAAGCCTGGGTTTCACAGGACCAACCACTGGAGGACTAGAGCATCCACAGATTTTGGTATCCACAGGAACTCCCAGGCCAAACCCTCATAGATACAAACAGTTGTATACATATTTTTTCCTCATTTGTTTGTAGGATGTATAAAATGTATGGATGTGTGTAAAGGCTCCTAGTAAATTATAAGATATTATAAATTACAAGATAGCATATCAATAAAATACATTATTAGAAATTAATAATAAAACCTTAGTCAAGCAGCAGGTGAAAGTACTAAACCTTTATTCATATCTTGCTCAGTTTCTTGATTTGTCGCCAATAAGAAGTCAAAGAAGTTAATCTCAGGAAAGTAATACATTTCTCATGAGATTTTTATAGATTAAAAGTACTGTAGTAAATAAAGAAACTTCAGACTTACACTTGTCATCCATCATAATTGCTTTGTGTTTCCATTATGGTTTGTGTTTGAATGAGTTCTGTTTATTTCTATCTCCAGAAAATATTGATTCCCTATTTACTCTTGAATGATAGAAATTACTTGTTCCAGAGCAACACTTGGAAAAACCACATAAGATGAAAACAGAAACAGGAAAAGTAAAAGGGACTTCTGAATTCTAAAAATATACATAGCCTCTTTTGAACTTGAACCTGATGGTTCCATACTAGCCCCTACTTCATCTATTGCAACTTGCTAAATAATTAATGTTCAAGATACCTGAATATGCTTGACTTTTTCCCATTGTTCTTTGATTAGTGAGCTAATCCAGTTGTCATGGAGTCTGAAACTAGTTGAAATAAACTTTTGCCTTAATAATGAAGAGAAGAGCTTCTTTGGTGTGCATTCCCTCTGACTCTAAAATTGCATTTACAAGTTTGAGCCTGTCAGCAACATTAACTCATTTTCTTAAGTATTTGTGTTTTGGACTCAGAGACCTAATATTTTAAAGGAGCACAGATAATTTTACTATACAATTATAAAATATATTGAGGAAAAACTTCACATGATTAAAGATTTTGAAAGTACTAAATATGAAAATGAAAAGTTCTTGCACACTTTAGAGTTGATCATTTGAGCTAAGATATTGATATGGCCTAAAATTTAGGCCAATCTTTCTATAAATCCAGTATTAACCCAGTATTATACATTTCTTTATTTAGTTTCCTTTAGGGAGAGGGAGTTAAGGGATTGACACAATGATTACAAAGATCTTCTCTTATGATATATCAGTGTTGAGATTATTTTATAATTGGTGAGTGGAATAAAATTCCCGAGATTCAATCCTTGAAATGAAATGAAAACCAGAAGCAACCTTCTCTGCTCACCTGTTGCTCTTCTGCTCTCTCTGAAGCCAGTGACTCAAACCAGCTTTATTTTTTTGCCTACACTGGTTTTGGTCCTGACATCATAGCTGACATAACCTTGTCTTTAGCTGCAATGACGTTAGTGAAGGCTCAGATGTAAAATATTGATAAATTTCTTTGTCATGCCCTCATAACAGAATGTCATCAGTGATATTTCATTAACTGAAGCAACCAAATTATTGTCAAAGAGTTGTACAAGATATACATTTTAATAAGGGCTGGAGCAATGGTTCATACCTTTAATCCCAGCACTTTGGGAGTCCGATGCAGTAGAAACACTTGAGCCCAGGAGTTCCAGACAAGCCTGGGCAACATAGTGAGACCTCATCTCTACAAAAAGGGTTAGAAAAAATTAGCTGGACATAGTGTGCACCTGTAGTCCCAGCTACTAAGGAGGCTAAGACAGAGAATCACCTGCACCCAGAAGGTCAAGACCGAGGTAAGCTGTGATCATGCCACTGTCTTTCAGTCTAGGTGACAGAGAGATCTTGACTCAAAAAATAATAATACAAGTTTAATATGAATTTCTTAATTTTATATTGATCTATATTCTTACCTAAAAATCATCTTTATATACTTTAGTCATGTATTCATTTCATCATTCATTAACTCTTTCAACACATTTCACACATTCTAGGCAATGTGTGGGGCACTTGGGACTCCATGGTGACATGTCTTTATTTTTCTATTTAAAAAATTTTTTTCCAATATTTATTTATAGTTTATTTCTTTAGAGGTAAAATTTACATACAGTAAAATGATCAAAGTTTAGATGTGTGCATATGGAGTTTGACAAATGTATTCACCTGTATAATCCACACCCCACTGAGATTAGAATATTTGTATTACCCCAGAAAATCTCACTTGATTTTTCTTTTTTAAAAATATATAATCAGCTTGCTTGCTCGCTTGCTTACTTGCTTTTTCTTTCTTTCTTTCTCCTAAAAAAGAAATTTCAATAGCTTTAGGAGGAGCACTAACAATTTTTAGTTACATGAACACATTGTTTAACAATGAAGAAGTCTGGGCTTTAAGGGTACCCACTACCCCCCCACCTGTGCACATTGTACCAAATAGGTGTTTTTTTCATCCCTCCACCCCTTTCTACGCTCCACCTTCTGAGTCTTCAATGTCCATTATACCATTCTATGTGCCTCTGAGGAGTCTTAGATTATCTCCCACTTGTAAGTTAGAACATGCAGTGCTTGGTTTTTGGTTCCTGCCTTAGTTCACATGAGATTTTTTTTCTCCAATTCCATCTAAGTTGCTGCAAAAGACATTATTTATTCTTTTTTATGACTGAAGAGTCTTCTACATTTTCATTATCCACTGATCCGTTGATAGGCATTTAGGTTGATTTCACATTTTTGCAATTGTGAATTGTACTGCGAATTGTGCAATTTTTTGTACAGTGACATCTGATTCTTTGGGTAGATACTTAGTAGTAGAATTACTGAATTAAATGACAGATTTACTTTTAGTTTTTGAGAGGTCTTCATACTTATTTCCATAGAGGTTATACTAATTTGCACTCCCACAAACAGTGTATAAGCATTCCCTTTTCATTCATGGTGACATATCTTAGAAAGCTTTCTCAGGAAAGAAAATAAAACATTAAATATATATTGCTTCTAATTTTGTTCCTGAGCCACTAAAAATGTTCATCCCTATTGAACATATTTTTCTTTGCTTAGGTTCTTTTGTATATTTAATGAATATACAAAGTAAGTCAATGTCAAAGCCTATCAAATAAAAAAGTGCAAATCTGATCCCTTGTTAGGTAAGTCAGAAACAAAGCAATGGAAGTCATTTGATCATTCCTAACACTTCTTTCAAGATGTTAGTACTTTTTGCTAATATAACATTTTGAAATTGAAGGATGATGAAAGCTAATAAAGTGAGATAAAAGCTGACTAAAACTGTACAACATGTAACAAGAAAATAAGAATTAATACTATATTTTGAAAGATACATTTTTAAACACATTGCATTTGCATTCTCTCCTTTCAAGTTTTGACATTTCAGTGGAGAAAAAAATTAAAGCAAAATTCTTACGTGGTTTTTCTGGAGTATCTTTCATTTACTATCAAAGAGCATATTTCCCTTGGGTTGGTAATTTTCCTAAAGTATCATTAGCTGATCTCATTATAAAAAAAAAAATCAAGAATAAAATTTCACTCTCATATATATTCTTGGAAAAAATAGACTGTGTTTTACAATGCATATTCCTAATTATTCAGAAATTATTGACTTCAGAATATAAGATTTAAGATTTTCTAGTAAGAGCATGTGTCTTTAAAACTCTGCTTTAGCATACATGTCTTGCCTTATGTAATTTTTCCACAGGTTTCCCTTGGTTTAGTGTAAACAAGTTTAGGTTTGTTTTTGGTACATCTCTCACGCTTTGGAATACCTTTCACTAACCTTCACATAAGTCCTGCCCACTCTTCAAAGGTCATTGCACCTCTCACCTCACCCAGGGGGGAGTCTGTGAAGTAAGCCCCCTTCATGGTCTCTTTGGGATAAAAGCCCTTATTATACACATTCTATATTGCATTGTGTTATTTCATTTTCCTCTCCTCCTCTGAGTGGTGAGTGTCAGCAACATATCTGACTTGTTCACCAATCACACTGCTGTGCCTGGCATATATAAAACATGTTCAGAAATGAATGCACTTGGATGAAGTTAAAGAATCTTTTAGTTATGTGTGGTTCTTTCCATGTTTCTTTGCCTGATTAAATTGCAGTGTATAAGTTATTCTCCTAATAATAGCTTTCTTATGAGTTAAAATCTTAAAACAATTTGTGTTACTAGCATTTGATTGCATTCTTGTTCTGGTACTTCCTAATGTTATCCGGAGAGAAAGGTCTTCATTAATCACATAACATATTTTTACATTTTCATTTTATATTTTTTCTAGGCAGAAAACCTAGAAAGAAGAATTTTCTTATTTCTAATAATTCTGGCCTATTGATGTTGTCGTTATATTAATCATATACTAGCAGAACAAATATATTATGGTAATTTAAGTCAATATATATTAGGAACTGGGTTGTTACTATGGATTATTATACCTAAGAGTCCAGATAAATCCCTTAAGTATGAATTATTTGTTTGTTTTTAATTTAAAAAAAAAACTGAATCACAATTTTACTCTGTTAAATGTTTAAGCAAGGATGCAAATTCACATCTTAACTACAAAACCTGCTCTAACCATCACACCATATTGCCTCAACCTACATAGAGTCCTGGTGAACATCTGGTAAAACTAAGAAAACTACAACTAATAGCCTAATTTAGTTTAGCACGTAAGTTTATCTTATTATTCAACTTCCCTGTAATGAAAGTGTTGCATTTCAACATAATGGGTTTTTTTTTGTTTTGTTTTCACATTGTGCTGGAGCACTTCATTTCTTCAAATAGTACAGAACCTCTTTTTCCTTTCTTTATCACCCCACTTATACCTATTGTGCTTCAATAACCTTTTAAATTTCATTCTGAGATGGAAAAAGGGAAACCTTTGGACCAAGACTAGACACCAGAACTCCCATCCCAATGTCACTCATTAAAATAAATAATATCAGAGGAAGCAGAAAAAGAAAATAAAACCCAGAGCCATGTTCCAGTATCCTTAGAACTGATTCTTCTCCTGAGTATTAGGTCAAGGTGACATATGACTAAGAACATGTCTCAGACAAGGAACGTATCCCTTGGTTCCTGGCATGATTCTTGCAGATGTAGAATCTATGGCAGTTAAAATTACTCCCACATTAGTCCTCTTGCTAATATTTGTAAGATCACTGAATGTGAATAAGGAGGTAGAATAATAATTGAAATCAGTGAAATACGTTATTCTGCGTGAAACCATTACAGTTAAATTTTCTTATAACTTTTCATTTTTTTCAGATTAGAGAATATAGTTTATTTAGAAAGTAAATTAGAGGGAGAGAGAGAGAGAGATGATTCACCTCCCCAATATAGGGGCGGGGGCAAAGTCAGGAAGATGGCGACAGCCATAGCTCAAGGAGCACATGGCCACACCAGAGTCTAGCGAGGCAACGGTGGTCATGTTCTGGCCCTAACTTTTCAAATCACAGTGAAAAAATGAAAAATCTCTACATAGTAAGTATATATACATAAAATTTGCTTTTCCCTTTAATGAAGGTATGTCAGAAGCTTTGCAACATTTACTTAAGCTTTGGTACTAGTCTGGGTTTTCTCCTATACATGAACGGGATTGTCAAAGAAGAAGAGAAACAACATTTGAATAGTCCTCTACTCATAACCTCCTTACCTTCTGTTTATCCAGTCAGGAGAATGAAGAAAATATGAAGAGATTCATGTCAACCAAATGTCATCTGTAGCATTATAAACAGAATTAATTCTGAATATTACGTAGCTATAGCTTTTTAAAACTCCCTTACAGCAGTCAAAATTTTGGGTATTGTTTCTAGATTTATTTAAAACTCCTTAATATGAAATCAAGAAATAAGACTTCTTTTAGAAAAGAGACACAGAGACTGAGTAGAGTCTAGGAACAGAGGAACCACAATGAGTATAGCCCTAATATAGCCAGGGGATACCTAAGTTGAGAGTTGGGGAGGGGTGGAGAGGAGAGCTTCAGAAGAGTGCTTGAGCAGTGAAATAACAAATAGAGCAGAAACAGCAGAAATTGTGTTTTTTTTAATCTGCTTAGAATTGGACGTGTCTATATCTCATGGACTTTGTTTTCTTTTTGTATAAACACCTTATTAATAAGTTTATCATACCCAAATGATTTTAATTTTATTTGAAAAAGGAAATGCATAACCACCTAAATTCAATCTTGCTGCAGTATGAACTTCATATTAAAAACCAATCAAAAAAAACAACTGAATTTACCACTCATGTTCTGTATCTACCTGAAATCTACATCTGAGATCAATCATGAGATATCATTTTGTGCTTCTATTAGTATTTGAAGGAAAATAACATCTTTCTATATATATTTTTTATTTTGAAACCACCAACATTCAAGGATGTACCTCTATACATCTTAGAAAAAAAATGTTTTCCCTTGACTTAGGTCAAAATTAATTATTGCTTTTTCTTTTTTATGGCAGGAATATTCCTTGATTGCACACGTTCATTTTTATAATTATTATTTGTTTTCACATTTTGTTTCTACAATTGAACACCTTAACTCTAATCTTGCCTGTTCCAATTCATTACCCACAGCGCTACTAAAGGTTTTTTGTTTTGTTTTTTGGAAACACAAGTATAAAAAGAACTTTGTCAGTTATAGCACTGAGTCCCATGTCCATGGGAAACCTTCATTTTGATCATCATGAATCTGAGCACAAGAGCTCTGTATAAAGCATTGTAGTGTCTATCAGGCAAAGTACAACTGCTACAGCACGTTTATGTGAGTTCTGCCCAAATCTTCAGTTTTGCCCTTCATAACATCTACCATCACTACTTATAGTCCACATTTCAGTCAAGTGGGAACACTATTTACACAGTTGTACTATTTTCCCCCATTGAACCTTTGTAATAGAATGACATCTGCCCTATTTCACTGTGCCCATCTATTGTAATAGATTTCACCTGGATCATATTAGCGTCACCTGGAAGATTTTTAAATATTACATTGCTGCTTATTGCCCACCTTCAAACCAGTTAAACCAGAACACCTGGAATGTGGTTCCCTATATAAAAGGCTAAGCACATGCAGAAAGATACCATATATCATTTTACTATACTATGCAGCAGAAATGGTTGACTTCATCATCTAACATTTTAATATTTGTTATAAATATTCATCTTTGTCTTGAGTTGCATAACTCTTCTAAATATAAAAAAGTTTATTTTTCTTAAGTCTACTGCTATAACAGGTACTCTGAACCATTTATATTAAGATATACATTGTCACCAAAAAAAATAATGTGTAAATTTTATTCCTGCCCCTAAAGATCTCCATGCTCTACCTTTTCCCATTATAGGCTTTCAAAAGCAACTTACGTTATTCGGCACATACTTGATATTAACTTACCTAACTGAATTTCTTTTTAAAATATATTTCAGGCATCTGCTCTGTATGTCTTTTGAACCTGACTGCCACACTTCAGAAATCTAGCAACTCATAGAAATGATTTTAATACATGAGACTCCACTTAGCATCGTAAATAATCATGAGACCTGCAAAAGGGGTAAAAAGCAGCATGCCTCTAGCTTAGTGTTCTCCCCTGCTGTTCTGCAGAGTACACTCACTGACCAATTGCTGAGTCCCTGCCTCTCTTTTCCTCCACATGTGTACACATCACACCTTCTGTTGCTAGGCAAAGGCAACATAGATCACAGGTTCCCTAATGTTTCATCCCACCCTCTTCCTAGGGACCAAACCTTTCAGTGCCTACACCCTCGTAATGGGTGAAGCTGCTCAGGTCTTGTCAACCAGACTGATGAAACCATGACAAATCATTAGGCATTTAATTTAACACTAGGTTTTTAGAGCTTGGAATTCAATCCCTATGAATTTCTTTACATTTCTAACCATTTTCTTTTAATTCTTATCTGAAAGTTATTTTTTCTCCATAGTTAAATTTGAAAATTGTATGTGTCCAAAACATTGTGCACATTTATCATTTTAAATGGCACTGATTAAAAGGTGAAAAATGTATATCTCATAAAACACAAAATAGCAAATCTTAACTTTAAATTAGACATAAGGCAGTTTTTATTTGGTACTGCTTTAAATAGATACAAACAAAATTAAGCAATCTATTATTAGGGAAGTATACTCTTCTGCTCACTTGACAAAAATGTGCATGTCTGCATGATAGGTAACTCTTTCTGATGCAGCTTTCATTTGTCATAAACATAAAGACATTAGGATAAGAATATCTTTAAAAAATTTCATAGTGTGTTTGATACCTTCTCTTGGTCCTCAGAGGAATTGTTCTTCTGTATAAAACTAGTACTTCTAACTCCATGATGATTAGCAAGCAAGGGCAATCAATATAATTAGCAGGTTTCCATTATTCAGATACTATCATTTAGTTTGTCAGGATGAAGAACCATTTATTTTGTTTCTTTTGCACAAAACTTCACATTTATACTTCAAGACTGTTTTCTCCTTTGCCTCTATTTAGTGACCCAAATTTTCTCTGTCTCTCATCACTAAACACAATTAAGAATTGTCAGTTTTTGAAGTTATGAACTTCCCATCCCACATGTGTCCTGGAAAAATACAGAAAGCCAATAGCTTGCTTCTGGAAATTTATGAAACAGGAACATTATAGTTCTCAAGAAACTTTTGGTGGTTTTGAAAGATAAACTTCTGTAAGAGTTTCCTTATAGATTACACATATGAGAAGGAATTTTCAAAGCCAATCTTTAACCCTCCTTATCCTTTGGCCATATTAGGCGTATTCACAATTTTCCAAGTAGAGAGTAATTATTTTATGTTTGAAATTTTGGAAACAAAAAACATAAAGTAAAACTCTCTAGGATTTGTGACATCTGTGCTTTAATTTGGTGAAACTGAATTATAAAACTGTGTGTTTACCAAAGGCTTCTGCGTGGTATGTTCTATATCACATGGCATTCTGTTTTTGTTTTTAATCAAACTCTGTTTCCTTTCTCTTCCAGAATTTAGGGAACAGGTAATATCATGCCCTCTGCAGTCACAGAAAGAGTTAACTAAGTCATTCATCCTCCATGGTTCTTTTGTCACCTTGATCTACCCACTTGTCAGCTGCCTTCTTGTTTGTAAAAGCCTGTTATTTTTCCCCCCACAGCACTGATTCAGTATTGCATGATAGATGCTGTTGTCATTTTTCTCCATGGCATTCTCTAAGCACTGTGATTTCCCCAGGAAGTTCTGGGACATGTAGCCTTGAAACCTCTTTTCACTGTCTGCCTACCCTCTTTTTAATTAATTTATTTGTAATTGCCAAATAAATAATAATTGTACATATTCATGAGAGACATAGTGACGTTTTGATACACAAAACATATAGTGATCAGATCAGGGTAATTAGCATAGCCATCATCACAAACATCTGATTTTCCTCTTAAACCACTGAAGTGAAACTGAATATCATTTTTTAAAAAAAAAATTTATTTTAAAGATGTCTTATTGGCAGCTACTAAGACAGAGAACATATGAGAAGACTTGTAGAGGGGATTGGGGCTATAGTTACAAAAATGTTCGTTCTTTCTTAGTTCAATTTCACAAAAGTTTACAGGGTATTGAAGACTAAGAACATAAAAATGAGGAGATGCTAGGCCAAGTTTGAATTTCTTCCAGATATTTTCTAGACCTAAGACTTTTTACTCTTGCATGGGTAATAAAATGTAGTCAAAAGCTATCCTTTTAAAGTCCAGGAAGATGATTCCTAACTTTGCCCGAGGTTTTTATGGAAGGATTCTAGGAAACAAAGTGCCTTAATTTTCAGTGGAAAACTAACATTTATTTAGGCAAAAAGTTAGAAAAAGGCATTATGGAGAAGTAGCACTACGTGCAGTCTCATGAAGGCCAAAGAGAACATGAAACATGAAGGGCACCGTCTGTGTCCTTCTTTCTATCCTTATTCCTACTCCATGGCCTCTACTATTGATTTCTGTTTGCTGGGTGGGTGCATGGTTCCTTTATTGGATCTCTGCTCATATTATCACCTTCTTAGTGAAGACTTCCAGAACACCCAATCTAATTTGTATCCTCTTCTTGTACTTTTTATTTTTATTCCCATTTTCTTTTACATCAGTTTTATTTTCATCAAGGCCTTTATCAAAATCCAAAATAATTTTATTTAATTTATGTTTATTTATTATCTATCTTCCTCCAACTGTGTTTGTCTAACTTTGGTATTAGTGCAATTCCAGTGCCTGAACAAGTGCTTAGAACTTAGAAGGTCTAAATAAATGATCACCAATTTGGGTGGGACAGAAGCTGAGATTAGAAGAGGAAAAAAGTAAAGAATAGGTCATAAAGACCTAGGATAAGAAATCTTAAGGTATGTAGATTTTATAAAATACTGTGATATTTAATCATGTTTTAAATATGTAAGTCAACATTATCTTGATTATTTTTTCAAACTCCTATTGAATCCAAAAATGAACACATTGTCTTTCTGTTTAAGCCTGGTCCTTCTTCTGTCATCTCTATTAAAGTAAGTGGCAGCCGGGCTCGGTGGCTCAGCCTGTAATCCTGTGCCTTTGGGAGGCTGAGGTGAGTGAATTGCCTGAGCCCGTGGGTTCGAGACCCACCTGGGCAAATTGGTGAGCCCTCATCTCTACAATAAATCAAAAAAGTAGCCGGGTGTGGAAGCGCACGCCCGTAGTTCCAGCTACTCGGAAGGCTGAGGCGGAAGGATCGTCGGAGCCCAGCAGGTCGAGGCTGCAGTGGCCAGGAGCAGCCACTGCACTCCAGTCTGGGCGACAGAGTGAGACTCCAACTCAAATAAAAAATAAAAATAAAAATAAAAAATAAAGTAAGTGGCAACTCCCACTTAGTCATGTTAGAAATCTGAGCCATCTTTGATTGTTTTATAGCCATCATCTCCAAAATCTTGATAGGGTAGTTGAGAGTTGGCTGCAAAATTAAAGACCTGATTACCCTTCTCTTGAACCAGAGCTTACCTTGGCTATGTGCCCGACCAATAGAATGTGAAAGAAGTGACTTTATTCCTAGGCTTTCTGGGAGCCCTGAGCTGCTATGTAAGCGTTCTGACTATCCCGTGGCCAAAATGCTGAAGAAGCCATGGCTAGGCACCTTTGCTGATTATCCCACTAAGCAGTCTTCTAACCCTTCCCTCTAGTGGCAAGACTTGTAGAGAAGTCATCTTGGGCCCTCCCCCAACACACCTTCACACCAGCCGTCCTCTAGCTAGATACTGTTCCGTGATCTGTTGCTGCCAGGTGAAACAAAATAACCAGCCAACTGAGCCTGAGGTCTGCCCAAATTCCAGTTCAGAAAAGTCTGAAATAGTATAAATTGTTGTTTTAAGTCACCACATTTTGAAGCATAGACAATCAAGGCTCTTGTCAGTCACCAAAGCCTGTCAATCTTATTGTCAATTATAACTCCTAAATATTTCCCAAATTTTTTCCTTCTCTTCCAGCCATTCTGCTTTGTCTTTATGAATTTGACAGCTCTAGGTACCTCATATAAGTGAAATATTACAGTATTTGTCTTGTTTTTTTGTGACTGGCTTACTTTATTTAGCAATATGTCTTCAGTTTACCTAGGTTATAGCATGAGTCAAAATCCCCTTCCTTTTTAAGGCTAAGTAAAATTCTATTCTATGTATATATATTTTGTTTATCTATTAATTCATCAATAGACTTTTGGATTGTTTCCATCTTTTGGTTATTGGGAATAACATTGCTATATTATGGTTTTTTTTTTTAATGCTAACCTGGTTCTCTATCCTTTATTTTGTGTGTGCTATACAATAATAATCCAAGCTTCTTAACAGGATATATCACATATGAACCCTAATTTCTGCTTTTTCTCATCTTTTGCGCCTTTCTGACTTGCATTTTATGCTAATCAATTCTAGATTGCTTAGTGTGTCCTCTCCCATGCTGTGCTCCGTGTATGTTATCATTATGCATTTTCTCATTGTTTTATTAGCTTAAAGTATAAGCATTAGCTTTGGCTACATCTTCTTTCTTTAGTATGTTGAGACATAGTCTTCAAAAATATTCCCACATTTTCCTATCAGGATGTGCTGGTTCTCACTCCTCTATATCAGGAGTGTGTACATTTATCACACTATTTTATAATTCATTGTTTTGGTCTCATTCCTTCATGAGACTGTGAGCACCTTGAAGCCACGAACTGTGATTTTTATTTTTCCATATTCAGCAACTACAATGGCACAGGCACATGGTGTGAGCTAAATAAATGTCTGTGGAATTAACATTACTTTCTTTTCTTCAAGTTAAGCAATCTATTTTTATAATGCCTTGATGCTAGTCCTCTGAAGAGATTGTATGCTGGATAATGACTTGATCATTGGTGAGGAGAAAATAACAAAGCTTTGTGTACAATTTTTCTACCTCCATAGGCAGAAATATGGGGGTTGAGAAAATATGGGTCACTGCCCATATTCAATTATTATACATATTCATGCCGTTTATGTATGTAACACTGGTAAACACTATGGGGAAAGATAAAAGGAACAGTCAATATCTTCCCAGGGGCAAGGGAAAAGGGAGGTACTGTGTAAATAATATGTGAACAAACATATAAAAATGATTTTGTGTAAGTTTCCTTTCTATTATTTTAATTAAAGAAAAATCATTAGATATAAATGTAGATAAAATTATTTTAATAACATTGACAAATTTCCATTTTTATGCTCTTTATTGTTTTTTGTCTGTTCAAACAAATATTACTGAAAATATTTATATAGGATTAATCATATAAAGTTTTGATGTCAGAAAGTTGTAATAGCTATTAAAATATAACCAACATTGTTGTTTTGAACCATTTTAATTTTGTCTTTCTTATGTGCCATCTCTTTTTTTTCCATTCTTGTTATAATTATGCTTTATCATTAAAACATGGACTATTGAAGAAATGACTGCTGCTGCTAAGTCCGTCTACCACTTGAACTCTAGAGGCAGAGTTTTTATTTCACAGCTCCTTTTGTTAAGGAAAAAATGATCAATATCCTAGGACATATAAAGAGCATCAGCCTTTAAACCTTCTATGTGCTGATTGTGTAGATTGAGTGTTTTCGAATCTTGACCTGTTATTTTTGGAAAAGACAATCTGTAAATATGCAAGAAAATTTGTTATCTAGAAATAGTGGAGAGTGACGATCTAAAAACCAATGTTAATAATACATATTTTAAATAGCAAAATTTTAAATGCAAACATTGTCTTGCTTATAATATTAGTTTGGACAAAAATAATTTGGCTAAAATCTAATGCATTATGGGTTGACTTCTTTTTAAACAAAATATAGAGAATATAATTAACCTTTTCTTAATAACTTAGAGCTTCAAAATGAACTTTAGTTTATTATACTTTGTGGTCTAGTTTAGGATGTTTAACCACTCATATTAATACTAGTGTCAAAGCAGTTGTTTTTAGTAGTTTCTAATTCTGAACAATTTTGGAGTAGGCAACCCAACAACTACTCCAGGTCAAAGTGTTCATAGTATTCTCTTTCTATTCCTTTTCATTTCTGTAGAATCAATAATAATGTTCCTATTTTAATTTCTGATTTTAGTAATTTGATACTTCCCTCCTTTTATATTTGGTCAGTCTCACTGAGAGTAGGTCAACTTCGATGAATTTTTTGAATAGCCAATTTTTTGTTTCATTAATTCTCTCTATTATTTTTTAATCTGTATTTTGTTTATCTCTTCTCTCATTTTACTGTTTTCTTTCCTCTGCTAGTTTTGAATTTATTTGTCTTTTTCTAGTATTTTTTTTTCCTCCCTTAATTTTTAGGTCAATTTTTAGGAGTTTTAGGAATTGCCACACTGATTTCCACAGAGGTCATGCTAGTTTACACTCCCACCCACAATGTAGAAGTGTTCCCTTTTTGCCACATCCTTTCTAGCATCTGTTATTTTTTGAGTTATTGATGATGGCCGCTCTCACTGGTTTTTAAAATAAATTGTTTATTTGAGATCTTTCCACTTTTGTGACATAAACATTTATAGCTATAAATTTCCTCTTTAGCACTGTTTTCTCTGTGTCCTATAAATGTTGGTAAGTTGTGTTTTTGTTTTCATTAATATCTATTTTCTATTCCTTTGTTTTTTTTCTTTCATCCATTGGTTAAGAGTATGTTATCTGTTTTTCACAAATTTGTGAATGTTTTCTATTTTCCTTCTGTTACTGGCTTCCAATTTAATCCTGTTGTATTCACCAAGATACTTTGAGTGATATCTATATTTTAAAATCCATTGAGATTTAATGTGTGATCTAACACATAGTCCTTCCTGGAAAATATTCCATTGGTTGGTTGTGTTATTCCTATTCTCTATTTCTCTACTTAAAAGAAGGCTGTTCAATCTATTCTTGAGAGAGGGGTATTGAAGTCTCTATTATTGTAAATTGTTTAGTTCTACCTTGAATTCTGTCATAAATTGCTTCATGTATTTTAATGGACTGCTAATGTGTGTCAATGTTTATAATAATTATATCTTCTTGCCCTCATTATACCCTGTGTTACTAAATAATGTGCTTTTTAAAAATCTCTTGGCACATTTTTTTTTTTAATTTAAAGCCTATTTTGTCTAACATTAGTACAGCCATTCCTGATCTCTTTGGGTTACTACTTTCCTGAACAGCTTTTTCCATTCTTCCACTTCCAACCTATTTGTGCCTTGAACTTAAAATAAGCCTGCTGTAAAGAGCACATAGATGGATCATGTCTTCTTCAATCTCTTTTGCTTGGAGACATTGATCCATTTACATTTAAATTAAAAATTACTAGTAAGGAGGTATTTCTGTCATTTTGCTATTTGTTTTTGTTCCTTATTTCCTTCATTATTGTCTTCTTTTGTGTATAACTGAGTTTTTGCAGTAAACTTTTTTAATTACCATTTTATTTTCTTTTGTGTATATTCCAAAGCTATTTCCTTTGTGGTTTCCATAGGGATTATACTTAACATTCTAATGTCATAGCACTCTAATTTGAATTTATACCATCGTAACGTCAACAACATACAAAAATTTATTCCTTTATAGCTTCTTCTTTAACTGCTTTCAGTTGTTGATGTCACAAAATTATAACCTTATACATTGTGTGTCAAAAATACATTTGTCCCTTAAATTATGTAGAAAACACGATGTGGAGTTATAAACCAAAGTTATAATAATACTATCTTTTATAATTACCCTTGTATTTACATTTACTGTGATCTTTGCTTCTTCATACAGGTTTACATTACTGTCTCATGTCTTTGCATTCAAACCTGCAGAACTCCATTTAGCATTTCTTGTAGAACAGTCCAGTGGTAGTGAACTCCCTCAGTTTTTGTTTATCCCAAAATGTCTATTTATCCCTCACTTTTGAAGGACAATTTTTCCAGGTATAGGATTATTCTTTTATCTAAACTACTTTCCTTAGGTATGATTGACATGTGAAAAGCAATATATATTTAATATAGCTCTATATTCTTGCTTGGCAATATGTATTTTTTCTATTATTACATTAAGTATATCAGTAAACTGTCTTCTGGCATCCAAAGTTTCTGGGGAGAAATAAGTTGATAATCTTATTTAGAATTCTTTGTATATGATGTGTCTCTTCCTTGATATTACATTCTCTCTTGAGAAGCTTTTAATAATTTTCTTCCATCTATGAAACTCTGTCTTTGAAGCTGCTGAGTGCAGTTTTTACCTCAGTTACTGCAATTTTCAGCTCCAGTATTTATTTTTGGTTTCCTTTTTTTCATTTCCTATTTCTTTGTTGATTTTCCCTTTGGTCCATACATCAATTTCTTGAATTTATCCATGTTTTCCTTTAATTCCTTGTGTGTATTCAAGACAGTTTGAAAGTGTTTGTCCAGTAGATCTGCCATCAGGCCTTTCTCAGGGAAGATTTCTGTTGATTTACTGTTAATTTCTCCTCCAGTTAGCATTCATTTCTTCAGACACTCACCAACTCAGCTTTTTGTGTACTCACTCAACTAAAAATTATTGAATGCTTCTGATATGGTAGACATTCTCAAATTAATTTTATTCAAAAAAGCAAAGCCTCAGTTGTAGTGTTGGGTCTTTCTAGAGACTTGTTTTTTTTGTTTTTGTTTTTGTTTTTTTTAATCAATAATCAATATTTTTTTATTATAGTTTTGTCGGGTACAGTTACGGTTAGGTATACAAATACGTTTCATTCAGGCACCCTGTTGATAAGAGGTGTTTCCCCATCCCCAGACAGATATTTACTACCGTTAATCCCATCCCGCCCCCCATAGTTTCCCACTACTGTCAGTCATTCTCTTATAGTATCACATTGGATGTTAAAGGTCCATTATATGAGTGAGAACATGTGATACTCGGATCTTTGTTTCTGTGAGAGGTCACTCAGTATTATAGACTCTAGTTCCATTCAGGTTCCTGCGAAATTCATGATTTTGTTCCTTTTTATGGCTGCGTAGTTTTCCATCGTGTATATGTACCAAATTTTTTTAATCCAGTCTTCTTTTGATGGGCAACATGGTTGCTTCCAGGTTCTTGTTATTGTGAACAATGTTGCAATAAACATATGTGTGCAGGTATCTTTTTTATAGAGTGATTTAGTTCTTCAGGATATATTCCCAGTAGGGGGTTTGCGGGGTCATATGGGAGGTTGATATTTAGAGCTTTTAGGAATCACCACATTGTTTTCCACAGAGGTTGCATTAGTTTACACTCCCACCAACAGTGTAGAAGTGTTCCCTTTTCGCCACACCCTCTCTAGCAGGTTATTTTTTGAGTTGTTGATAATTGCCATTCTGACTGGAGTTAGGTGGTATCTCAGTGTGGTTTTGATTTGCATCTCCCTGATGATTAGTGAGGTTGAACATTTCTTCATGTGTCTGTTGGCAGCTCGGATGTCTTCC